>NW_027106937.1:123028-138428 GCF_000696795.3 Halyomorpha halys
ACTATAAATTTTTAAAAAAAATATTAATGTTTAAAGGTTTTTAAATGACAATAAATCACATTTCTTTATTAATTTGATGTTTCAACTTATTACTTAGTCCCTATCAAAAATTAATGAACAAATGTTACAGTTTTTTTTCAATAGTTCTTCACCAGTTCAACCTTTAATAATCACAAAATACTCGGAAAGATCAAAATTTCATCAATCAAAATATATGATTTATTTAATAACCTGGAAACTCCTTCAAACAAATGTAAGGATTTATTTTCTTTAACCATAACACAATCTAAAGGTTTCATAATTTTAATGATAAAAATTTCTTATTTGATTTTAATTTATTTTTTCACATAATAAATTAATAATGAATCTAGACCATATAAAATCTTAATTACCTATATGATTTTATTTACTTTTGACTAGATAAGAAGTAGACTTATGTTGATAAGATGTAGAGAATCACACCGATTCTCTTCAGATTTATAGGAAACAATCAGAGAAGACCCACAACAATATCAAAACATTTTCACTTTTTAAAATAATTAATATCTATGATCACACCTAGTCTAACTCTAATTCTAGCATGTATAAATGGATGCATACTTTAATATAGTAATTTACTCACTACGTCAATTGTAATTGTAACTTTATAAAATGTAAATTGTAATTGTTAATATGTAATTGTAATCTAATTTGTAAATCCATGGTAACTGTCCCTAGTGGTCGAAACACTTAAATAAAAAAAAAAGATGTAGACTTGAGAAGGAATTAGAAGTGACTTGATAAAATAAAATTATAATTACTTTATAGTATTAAAGAGGAAAAAATAAATATGAATTTGAGATTGAGTAAATCAACAGCAACGGTACGCCTTCATTTTGACAGACGCAATACGCACTGCTTGAGCACTGCACCTCTTGAGCTATATCAGTATAGAATGAACAGGGTGTGATTTTGTACGGCTCCCATTAGCTTTTCATCAATGCACATAGTTCACATAAACGTAACCATAAATTTCAAGAGAAAACTAGATTCCTAAATTTATTTTATTTGTACGATTCCTTGGTCCCACTATCCTGGAACTACCAACCGTAAGTAAATCACTGTTCGCTTCCTCACGTGCCGCACCGATCCTTATTTAATTAATCTAAGGGTTTGTGCAAGGTGCTACAGGGTTGGGCGGAGAGGATTGTGATGAAACCAGGAGAAGACATTAGGAAGACAAGCTGTTGACGCTCGAGGCCTGGAATGGTTGCCTGGAGCTGTGCTAATTCAGCGGACATGTGGCTGGGAACCCAGCCAAAACCGCCCTAGGATCCTCTCCTCTAATCACTTATCGATCCTCACTGCGGGCTGTAACCCGTCAATCAGCTTCTGTCACAGATAGCTTAGTAGTAATTTATTTATCCAAATATATTAAAATAATATATTAAATAATACTTGCTGTCTATTTATTTATAGGGGGAGGGAGAGGGGGAGGGAGGGAGGCAGAGAGGAAGAGAGAGGGAGAGATGAGATAGATAGATAGATAGATAGATAGAGAGAGAGAGAGAGAGAGAGAGAGAGAGATATGTAAATATCTGCTGATAAAATGCATAGAGAAAGCAGGAAAAGAATTGCGAAACAGAAATTAGTCTAAGTAGATTATGTGTTAGGTGGTCCGCCCTCCACAATTTTTCGGACTAAATAACATTAGCTATCCAAGGTGTAAGTAGTATAAGACATTATTTTTAAATTAATTAAAAGCGTGTAAAACAACTAACCTAATACTTCAATTTTCTTCATGTCACTAATTTTACTGCCTTCCCCAGATAATTAAATGGTTGTACTTTTACAAAGTTAACTACCCTGACAACCAGATAAATCGTAAAATGAATACGTCGTATTTTGACAATGAAATCTGTAACCCCAGTGAATATGTGGTTAAGTCAAAATTCCTTACTTTTCAGGGGACAACTTTTAAAGTTTGAACATTTATGTAAAATCAAGTGTTTGTGGTAAATCATCGAAATTTCGTCAATACTACCAAAACGTTGGTAACTTGTTACTTGTTTTACACCAATTTGATATGTCTTATCACTAATTAGATAATAGAGTTAACTAATTGTTCACCGACCGTTGACAACAGACTTGACCAATAACTCTGTTTTAAAACGTTGACTGACTTAGACACTTATGCACAATGAAGATGTTGCCTCTGTGATTCTCTTAGACCACTTAACTCATTTTGACCAAAATTCGACTTAACCACATATTCACTGGGGTGACAGAAATTATAAGTATATCCAATAAAATTTATTTCTACGGATATTGCCACCAGATCGGTCTGCTTGAACTATATATAATTAAAATAACAATAAGTATTGATAAACACATTAAAACAGAAAATAATATATTCATCTAAAAAATAAACAACACATTTAAATGTCGTGCGAAATGAATTCTTAGCTGTTAATATTCTAATTCATTGATTAGACTATATTGCATTTGTAAAAAGAAAATTATTTAATACATGAGGATAAAATAAAATGGCATTAATTATATTGAAAATTACATTACTAATCAAACATAAAACCAATAAATTCTCTAATGAGCTAAAGAGGAAATCGTTTAAGGATACGGCTAGAAATAATACATTTAGAAAATGAGCTTTTTAGTTTGGGCCGACGTTTTGACCTAAAATGTAGGACTTCATGTACTAGGTCTTTAATAATCAATAATATATTTTTAATTATATTTTTTTTATTTTTTGGTACCTGTTAAAAGTTTGAAGTTAAAGCAACCCATTTGGCTTTGTCTTTTCCCAATAGTTTTTAATTTAATAAGGTTTATTTATTTACGAATTCTTCCAGGACTAGTAAATACAGACTATACATTTGTTAACTATAAATATATATAGGAAAATAGTTTTATATAAGTATTTTAGTTAACCCGTATCAAAATTACAGTTCTAAATCCATGAGAAACATATCTATTAACTCAAAGAATGTTCTCTACCTTAAGAAAAAAAAATATGAAAGCCTAGGTAACAAATTACTAAAGAAAACTCCCACAGGACAAATACAGAAGGATTTTCTAAAAGAAACAAAAGAAAAATGCCCAAGAACCTTATCAATGATAAAGAGGGAGGGAGGGAGTTGAAAAACCCAGGGAGGGTGAGTGAGTGATGCGGCAAGTTTCATCCCACATCCCATCTCAAGGATTTCAAAGGCATTCGTCACCTTATCTAACTTTTTAAAGTGCCTCCGCCGACGTATCAGGCTCACGTATACGCTTCACGACTCTCAGTCTGCGCATTTCTTCGGGATGATATTCGGTTTATAAAATCCAATATTATTCTAGAGGGGTGCCAACTCGAGTGATTATTATTCAAGAATTATATTAATAAAAAATGAATTAGAATAAGCATAATAACACAAAATAAATAAAAGTGGGAAGACACCTCAAAATGTTAGGGAAAAGAATCAAGATTAGTAAGAAAAAACTCAACTTTCCTTGGTTCAAAATTTTTTTTTATTAATAAACATTACAATCTGTCACAGTTGTCGGGCAATAAGTAATAGTGATAACTGATTACATCCATACTAAAATAAAATATCATAAGAATAAAAATAAATAAATAAAAAACAAATTACATAAAATAAATAAAATCTATCTCTAAATATATACAAACAGAAGGATAAGGAAAATAAACACAATAACTAGGTACATGAAAAAATAAATAAATAAAATAATCACCAGTCTTCTATACAATATTTAATTAATCTTTAATCTTCATTTAAGAAACAAATATTTTCAAGAATACTTGTGATAATTACATAGATCTATAATTTATAAGGAAACCAACAGAGGCAATTGAGAAGAATTCCATCAAAAGTCAATACATCCACTTTTGGACAATTATTGTTAAAAAATTTTTATGAAGACACTTCATATAAATAAGTCAATTTCCATTTAAAAATGTTTGCAATACCTATTCCAAATGAGAAAATTTAAATTTTGAAATGCAAAATATATATTTTTCTGCCAAGATCCTTGACATTAATCTAAATTAATTGTTACTAATAATTATAAAAGTTACATCTAATGATTACTTTTCATTCCTCACACTACCTATCAATGTAATGGAGCAGGCGATGGTATTTAACTGAATAATTTTTAGAAGTTGAATCTTAATAATTAAAAAATACTTATTTACGAGAAACAGATAAATTAGCTTCTGATACAAAGTTCCCCAATTGCGAAATCTAACTGTATATAATTTTATTTTCGCTTTATTTTAAACATAATATGGCTTCCATCATTGTAAAAATCAATGAATTCAATTTTAGGGGTTCGTAAATATTTTTGAAATTGATAGATTTATTTATTGATAGATATTACAATCTGCCACACAGTTGTGGGCAATAGGTAATAGTGATGAATAATCTCATACATACTAAAATAAAAAAAAAAATGAAATAAAATAAAACTCTCTTAAAATATATACAAACAAAACGAACATAATCAAACTATCTGTATGAAAAATCAATAGATAAAATAACATAATGATAAAATAATATAAGTAAATATTTAAAAAGTAGCCAATGAGTCGATAAAATAAAAACACAATTAAGATTTTCTTTCAATGGTTAACCTTCCCTTCTAGATTGTATTTTTGGATTTGACACAAATATTGCTGGGAAAAAAATACAATAAACCATACTTAAACACAACTATTTAGAAAATAGCTACTTGGTATATTTTTATACCATTTATTTTGTCCTTAAGAACCAAAAAAAACATCCCACATAATGGACTTCCTCACCTTTCATTTATCCGTCCACCTGTCATTAAATCTCACACAACCAATTTGTACATTCCTTCCCATAGCATTGTTACCTTTGCAAAATCATTTATTCGTAATGCGTTATCCTAAACTTAATTTAAAAAAAAAAAAATTTACACGCATTTTAAATGTATATACTAAAGTATATACAATACAGTCCATTCATTATGTATGTATGGACTAATATTTTTATTCTTAATGAAGGGTACGAAAAAACGTAGCTTTTTTCAAATATCAATTATATATTCATTTCCTTATTTATGAATCTTCCGTATATTGGTAAATAATAAATATCCATGCAAGTGTCCATAAATATGTACTTTTTATCCTTCTAATAATTATTGTTTTTATATTTAGTTTTGCTAAACTTAGCGATATTTAGCCCTTTAATGTTACTCAAATTTATATTCTTAGGGGACCAAGTCCCCCAAAATAACGATAGATTTTTCATTTTATTCTAAAAAAAAAATAATAATAATTATTTACTTCCTGGTAATTACCTGGCAAAGGAGGCAAGAGAAATGACACTGACTCTGAATTCTTTCGAAAACCTTTCAAATGAAGAATACATTTCAGTTTCTAATTAGTATTAGTGTATTCAGAAGAGTAATTAATTTGGGAAAATTACGCTAGAATCGGCTCCATTTCCATTAACGTTAATGAATATTCTGTGTCAATTAACTGGAAACTGTGAGCCGTCATTCCCTGGTAATTAAAAAGTTACCAACGATACTTTTTTAACTTGAACTTGGCTATTAAGAGCGAAGCGTCAGTTAAGTGTCAGAAATCTTCCACTCTATTAACAGTATCGTTTACATCCAATCAAGTTACGGCAAATAAATAAGCACGGAATGTAAAAAATTTCTGTTCAATAATATAAGGTATTCCAAAAGTAAAGGTAAGAATTGTCAAATATATTCCGGACGATTATTATCCCCCTTTTTTCTCCCTTTTTGATGTCATCCCTTATTACACGGAATTATTTTTTTTTTAAAATGAATTACAAAAATAAAATATTTAATATTATCGCCCATATCTTGAAGTAATATGTAAATTTGACTATTTATGGTGTTTTATGATTATTTTGTAAACACTACTTTTTAAAACAGATAATGTTCAGTCTAAAGCATGTGGTTTTATCATGCAAAATTCCAATACCTCCGTCATACCACTCAACTGTCTTCTATGTACTTAAGAGCAGTTTCCAGAGACTGTTCACATGAATGAAAAGTTTTATCACCAATTAATCCACTATTCATAAGATTTCTTTTTAAGTCTGTAAAAGTATGTGAGTAATAGTAGTAGTAGTAATTTTCATTTTCCACTGAAGCAAAGTGCCAGTAAGAAATCTTGCCAATGGTCCTTATCCAAATTTTCACCTCTCTCCAATGGCAACCTGACTGGTTCACATCCCTTGTCATCCATATCATCCACGTGTTTCTGGGTCTTCCAGGCTTCCAACATTGAATTCTAACACGTGTTTCTGGGTCTTCCAAGCGCCCCCATGATTCTTAAAATGTAACCAATCCACTTCTATTTCCTTTTCTTGATTAGTTCCTCTTTGGCTGTTGAGCCGTGGGAGTTGAGGCGTAGGTTCTAACAATCGGAACTGGAGCGGAGCTCGTTCGAATCCAACGGGGAGGGTCGACTTTTATATCTGATCATTGGCTAATACTCGATAAAAGTGAAGGTTTTAAAGGCAAGATAAGAAAGGTCCAGGCCGTCCATAGCTCAGGGTGGGAAGGCGAAGGTCGATTTTTGTCTTACAAGGATATAGGTTTTAAGCAGATGCAGTTTTGTATCCTGAGAGATGCTCTCATTCTTCCAGACTTTGTACAACTTGGAAAATGCTTCAATACGTTCTTTATATTCTCAAATGTTCTTCCTATTAGTAACCGAAGTTTATTTTTATTTCGGCCTAGCAGCCATTTAGTTCAAGACGTGAAGATTTAATTAATTAATAGATCTGCCTTAGTCTAGCTTGTTCCCTCCTCTCCTAGTCTGTGTTCCAACAAAGGATATGTTTACGCTGACGTCTTCTAATGATGGTATTGTAATGGGTAAATATCCTTAAAATCAATGGTCCACATACAAACTATACTCTCTATTGTACTGCCACTGCCAAAACTACATATCCACCATCTAATGAAAAAAGAAATAGTCGCATATTAATTCGAATGCAATGGTACTATTAGCTGAAAATTTTAGTACTTACGTATTATCCGTTCTTCTACAGATTCTTTGGTGGATTACAACCTTTTACAAACCCTTTGTTTTAGTACCATGAATTTTTTTTTTGTTTCCGATATTAATTTTTCCTTTAAAAGCCAATGGTACACACACCCAAGAACTGCTGGGGGGTACACACCCCACCTGTCCTTTCTATTTCTTTAATTTTGTATTTTATTATCCACCATTCAGGCATTTTGCCTCCAGTACCTTCATATTCCTTGAAACCAACACTAGATGTGACTTCTTAATCCCATCATGGAAGGGCCGGTATCTAAAAATAGTATTCTGTCTACAGCAGAACATAACAAAGCGAACGTACATTTTAAAACTTCAATGCGCAAGCAAAAGCCCTTTTAATTACATAGACGACTTGAAAAAAAATTATGTCATATGAGCAAATACAAGAAAACATCCTTTTCTGTGCCATAAGTCATACAGAAACATCCTTGTAAAGGTCCACGCTTTAGTCTCGCTATTGGCTAAGAATAGCCGGATAGGATTGAAGACGATCAACCGGCTAAGGGAAGCTGCCCCATTAGCGCTAGAAACGGACCGTCTTCCTTCTTCTTCCCCCTTCCCCTGACGGCGTGACGGACACAAAGTCGCTCACTAACGAACCATTCACCGAGGCACGTGACGATCAGGACGGCACCCGGCATCTTTTATTTGTTGCCGGCTACTGCAGGTTTTGCCCCCGGAATCGGGAATCGGCTCTAATTTTTTCCCCCCGCGATAGAACATTTGTCCAGTATTACGTATTGGATTCTAGTCTAACCTTTTCTAATTAATTTTTATTTATTAACCTTATTTGTCTTGTATATTACCTACTCAGGTGTAATACATAATAAAGCAATAAATGTTCACGCCGAAGTAATACTTTTTTTCTCTAATATTTTGAGATTTAGGAAGAAGAATTACGCATAACAGGAAGGTCTAAGGAAACGTGAAGCCAAAAGGCGAGCCTTATGAAGAACTCCATGAATGTCATATGAACCCCATGGTATGGAAAAGGATTAGAAGTCAATCACCCGCTACCTTCTGTTCAATTAAATCTCCGCTCAGAGGGCGTGGTCAACTCCCCACTTTTTGACTTCACGTTCTCATTGAAGAAGTAAGAATACCATCCCCCAAAAATTGCTATCTATTCACTGGACTTGCGTCCGTAGTACTGATTTCGTTAAACATAGCATTACTGATACTAAATAATCATTTTGCGTCAGTAATATACTGAGTTCGCGTAGCATTACTACAAATATTTCCCTATTTATCATCTTTCTGCATCCGAGAAAAAGTTATGCTTCTTTGATTCAAATGCCCTATGGTTCTATATTTTTTTCATAATTATAAACGTATTTCACTTAAATCATATTTTAGCTTATTAAATCTTATTTTATTCATACTTTATCTTATTATTTACGTACAATCTTCCGTTTGTACAATTAAAAGCTTTTGACCAAAAAGCGTAATTCCAAACAAAATCACAAAGGGCAATTAAAATTGTTGGTACCAATCTGTGAATTTTAAAACATCAAAAAGAAGCATAGAAATTACACAATCATCATATTTACCAATTTCCTCCAGAAGTTCTGGCCTTTGTTCCTGTATGAACTATAAGCGAAATAAAATAATTTTTTTTCCGATTTCAATTTATCCGTGCATATTTCAGTTTTTTTTTGTTTTTTTATAGATTGTACAGTCCTCTCTTAGTAACATTATTATTTTTTTATCAAATTCCTTAGCACAACTACATTAATAACAATTATAATAATAATAACGTTCTGAAAGAGTTATACCCAAATTGGTCACCTTCATTCTACATATTGAAGGATTTTACTATTTATTTTTGATATCAATTTTAATTTAATATAAAATTAATCCATAACTAAAACTGAGCCATATTTTTAATACATACAGCATGCCAACTTAAAAAAAAAAAGTAATGAAAATTTCAGTCATTACATTACAAACTCAAATTTATTCACAAATCAGCGTCTTTAAATTTATTTAATATCGATGAAGCGTTTTATTTTATTTCTATTTTTGAATGGAATTGTAAGAGTTTCTTGAAAAGGGTGGATTAAAAAGATCAGACAGAAGACAAAGTAATTTTTTTAAGCTGATTTTTCATTTCTAGATGTTCTAGATGTTTTAATTCATAATTTTAAGTTAGGAAAATTTAATATCTTAGCAATATATTAGTTTCTTATCCTATTTCTTTTTTAATTTTCTTATTTTTTATACTTCTTGTTCTTCCTCTTTGAGGCATTATTGCCAGAGACGAGGTTTTGATCCAGAACTGCAATTTGTTCTCTTCTCTATTGAGCTTATTGATTTTAAGGATGTTTTTTTTCTCTATTAGCCTCAATTATCTAGATATATTCCGGATAAGAGTCTTTAGGTGGCTGTGTGGTCTTGCACCTGAAATTTTAGCTTTCATTATCATTACAGGTTTTCTAAAATCGACCAACCAACGCGTTCAAACAATCAAGAACGTCCATATGTGAATCTTTTGAATTTACCATTTTGCAACACCACTCCATTTAAAAGTTCTTATTTTTTTTTTTTAATAATAGCTTTTATAGAAGAATACAATATTTTATACTACCTTGCAAAAGTTTTAGCGTTCCAAATATTCCTTCATACCATATATCTGAATATACGGTATGTCTATTAAAATTGAGAAAAAAATGTATATGATAAAAATCAGTAACAACATGGAAAAAACAAAACAAATATAATATATATTTTTTAAATCCATAAAAAACTGATTAAATAATTGATTAAAAACTAAAATTAAGTAAAAATAAAAGAAATATATCTAAACAAATTTGCCTATATACAATATTTATATATTTTAACAAGAAATATTGACCGCATACGTCCCCTCTAGCACCTATTTAGCTCACCGAATAAACTATCGAAATTTAGGTCAAATTAAACATAGCCGTTCTAAAAACCATTAATCAATAAATATCATATTTTTTTATAAAATTCTTTAATGAGAGTGAAAGTTGTCAGAATTATTGTAATATAAATTTATAGAGGAGAAAAAATTGCACATTCTAGAATTAAGACGCAAAGAAGAAAATGGAACGCATTCAGTCGTAGCTGGTTGGTTGGTAAATATTTTCATACAGAATAAATTTATAATGCCAGGTCAAAAAGGACATTTAATATGTATTTTATGTTCCATGAGTGGAGTTACTTTATTTATTTACTTGTAATTCCGTTGTTTGGTTAATATAATTAAATATTAAATGTTAATCAATTACTGAATATGTGCTCAACATATTTAACTAATTGATATTACACATGTATACATATATTAATTACTTTATCTTCACTACATATAAATTTTGCTTTTATTTGACAATAACCATTTATAAATAAAAAAATTGAATTTGGTAGCCATTAACAGTGGTGACACAGGACGTTATAATACCATAATCATAAATTGTTTATAAACTCAGGCACGCTTGGAAGGATTTGGATACTGCGAGGTTCATTACCATATAGATACTAGGGGTTAATTGCTATGGATTTAATGTCAGGGACAGATATGATTTGCCTCATTTACCTAAAGATCCAATCAGCTGTCATTAATTGGGACAACAATTCAGCAATGGATTTTCAAGTGGATTAGTATAAGTCAATAATCTACAGGATCAACATTTTTTATCTTAATTTTTTTCATTAGATACAAAACCGATAAAAAATAATAGACTAATCCGAAATTAACTACCACCTATTTCACTGGTCATAGTTAAGTTCACTTGCTGTATTAAACAACATTCTATAATATAAACACTTGAATAACACACAAAAAATTTAATAAGATTTCAATTAAAAAATATTTCGTTGATGTAGGTTTCAAATGGTTGTGGTTGAAACAAGACACGAGTCATAAAGCAGCAGCTTTGAGAAGAAATGGCCAGGGATTTTCCAAAATTGTATTTTGTCAGAATGAAAATCAAGTGGATATTATAATCGAACATCAAAAACAATAGTGTACCGCGATAATAAAGCAGAAAATCTTAAAATCGTGGTACTTTACCACCATTTTATTTTTACAGAATTATCTTAAAATTTATGGATGACAATTTATTTAGAAAAGAAATAATATATCCAAAAAATGTTAGAAAAAAAATTAAATTTATCAAACCGCCCTATAACGATAAAATCGGTAAATGTGCCTTGAACTATATAGTACTATATATGTTCAATCGCTTATCAGAACTAATAAATAAATCAACCTCAAAGAAAACTAAAATAGAAATAATATTTGACTGGGTACTTTCATACTTATATGATTCCCACTAACTGATTTTGATTCACGAAATGACTATATCTACCTGCATTTTTTTCAACTCCAAACTCCATCTGGTGCGTTTAGGTTTTGTTTTTAGGTCATATACTTAATTTAATCTGTATTTTAAAAAAAAAAAATTTCCGGATTTAATTTTATTATATTTATTTATATTTCAATGATTTATCGTCTTCAAAAACTTCAATTGAAAGTAAATAAATCATTTAGATGCATAAAATTTTTAAAAGATGAATCTATATTATATATTAGAAAATATTAATGAACATTAATATTACAATCAGATAAGTAAACAAAAAAAATTAAAACAGATGTAGCATACTGTAATGTTGATAATAATATAAATGTTAATAATACGCTAAAAGAATAATACCAAATTACTTTTGTAGAGGTTCAAATGTTTCCAAGATATTCTTCCTACATTTTTATTAAGGAGTTTCACTAATTAACATAATTTGTTTGAAGAAGATCATTCAAACTAAATTTCTCATCAATGTGCTCAATTAACACTTCAAATCCACCATAGGTTTTATATATCATAAATAGAAAAATTGATGAAAAGTAATTTAAAATATACTGCAAAACGAAACAAAAAATATATCATTGCAAAATATCACCTTTTGTTTAGGAAACAATGATTAGAATAATTTATTAGTGCTTCTAAATAGAGGAAAGCGAAAGATGAATAAGATAAGATAATACAGTACTCAATAGCGGCCCCTGTACGACACCAATTATAGAAGTACGTGTACAAGTTGTGTAACTGATATGGGGGACCTGACCAACAAACACTGCAAGCACGTTCCGCATACAGATCAGACAATTAGGTTATTGGACAGTACATAGGTGAGCGGAGGGGAAGGGTTGTATAGTTTAACAGCACCGAGCTTGGGGTTTGATGGGTTTTGTACAAACCCTAAGATTATATCCTACAGTTAGTAATATATAAAGTTTTGTACAATAAATATTATTATTGGATGACAAACGAAAGAACAATAGTCAATATTTGAGAGATATGGAGAGGAGTTCATAAATAACATTTATGGTCGGAAATTTTTATCCAAAGGTAGAAAGTATTGGCAATGAAATATGAAGAATGAATTTCTTTTTAAAATGGCCAAAATACTAAATTAATTTATTATGTAATGGTAAATGACTGCAAGAAGCAAATAGTATAAAAAATATTTGCATGAGTTTGTTTTTGTATTCGGATTGATCTCCCAATCACCTTTTCCTTGGACGAAGAAACGGGATTTGAGTATTAAAAAAAGGAGACGATGTTGAATAAAGAGGTGGTTGGGAAAGGACCCCAGGTTATTCTTTTCCTAATATTCTCGGGATAATCGCGTAAAAAATTCATAGAGATGTCTATGTTACAACGATTTAATTTAACTCGGCAGAGGTTCTGGATAAACTGAATACTTATTTTGAGTTTAGTCAGAGCCTCTGCCGAAGCTCTGCGATGAAGACCTGAAATTCAGGTCGAAACGTCGGATGGAATAAATAATTTTCTGTTTATTTGTTTTTTTGCAGACCACGACCCCCCCCCCCCAACATCTTCTCCACTCGTTAACAACTGTTTTATTGTATTTCATTTGGTTATCTTGTATTATTAAACGTTAATCATCCAATAATGTTCACTACTTCGAGTGGTTGTGAAAACTGAGAAGAAAATGTATCTAATAAGAAAATAAATTTGGGAAAACTTATACATCACAGTTTGGGAAATAAGTTAACCCTCGTTAAGGGGGTAAAGGTAACTCTTGATCATAGACCAATTGTAATTGGAATTACAATCCAACTACTGTCATTTGAAGCTATGAAATGAAATTACAATTCTGATTAGTAATTTCCACTACTTGATGAACCACTGTAATTGAATAGTTGTACAAAAGTAATGACAATTACATTTGACTGTAATTAGTAATAGTGATTATTTGATTACTATTATCATTGCAACGTGATAGGTGGTATTGATAACTTTCAGGAATTCATAGCTAATATCAGTTAATCTATTAGTAACAATCAGCCTAATTAGTTAGTAACATAATTATCAGAAAGTATATTTTTTAATTAAATATACCAAACATTTTTTAGGATTCGATTCAATCATAGAATTTTATTTTTACTTTTTAAAGAATAATAACGCAAGTTACCACAATCTAGAACAATGGGTATTAGAGCTCTAAGGTTTCATTCATGCTATATAAAGAGAAAAAAATAATAGTTAAAGAGCCAAGAAAGTGTGAAATACTAAAATAATAATAATAAAAACAAAATATAATAGCTGTGAAAACTATATTAATAATACTAGTTAAATTATATAAACACAATTTCGGGCCGCCCATAGCTCAGTTGTTAAGACACAGTCGTACCAATTTGATGTCTATTGGCGGTGCCGGTTCGAATCCGGCCTGGGACGTTGACTTTTTTCATTGAGTGGCGGTCCCACAAAATGAAGAACTTTGACCCCCAACCATGGTTAGGCAGTATAGGACGCCAAAAAAAAAAAAAAAAGAAAAGAAAAAATATAAACACAAATTGATAAAAATAAATGAATTCCATCTTAACAGTTATTCATACATGATTTACAATATTTTCATTCAGCCTTGGGAAGGTAAAGCAGAAATCCAAGAAATCCCAACCCTTCTCTATCAGCCGCGACTCTGAGATCGCTTGAGTATAGTATCATTTGCAATGATATATTCTCAGAGTAGGTTATTATTTAGTACAACTTATTTTAACATTAATCACTTTGTCCTATATGCGATTTCTAATTAGTAACGAAAAAAAAGAAAAATGAAAGAAATAAAAATGAAAATTCCATTCCATTGCACCCTCAGAAGATGTATTCCTGAAATAAAGCCAGGAATATCAAGAAGACCATAGAAATGATTCGTAGAAATGCTTTAAGACAACAATGTTCTCCCTTCCAACTTGGTAAAAATATATTATTTACTAAAAAATGCGCCATTGCTAGAGCACTCCCTTGAGAATACGATTTATGAGAAGGGCAAGAAGTAGATGGAGATGAAAAAGCATCTGGGTCACTAGGTTTATGTAAAAAAACGACCACACGTAACCACGCTAAGGTACTCCCCCCTAAAGAAAGAGTAAGGTAAGCCATTTCCTAGGAGGGCAAAGAAGTCTAATATCAACCTCTAAAATTAAGATTCCAATTAATCAAAAGTTTTGAAACCTATTTAAATGTATATCAACTTAAATTTGAATTTAAATAGCATTAAAAAAATATATATTTTGAATACTTAGGGGATCGACGGGGGTGCGGTCGAAAAAAAACAAAAAATAATTAACAACTACTTATTTTCCAACTTTTCGCCCAACTTTGCAGTGCTTCATCATGGCTAAAAAAAATACAAAAAACTAAAAATTTTGACAATGTAAGATAATATAAAAGAAGTACTCCGAGGTGAGGTAAACAATTATGTAAATATAAGTAAAAATTTTATTAAAAAAAAAATAAAATGTACAATAATAAGTATATATAACAAAAATAATCACAGACTATTATATTTTAAATGAACAGAAGACATAATAACACGTAAAAATAGAAAAATAGTCATAAAAAAATAAAAAAGAAAGATTGTACACATTAGACAATTTTACAATTTTTGTTTTTTATTTATATATACTTATTATTGTACATGATATTTTTATTTCTTTTTTTTTATGTCACTTTCATAAATATATAATTTTTGACTTATATTTATAAAATTATCAACTTCACCTCAATATACTTCTTTGTATTTTATTATTTTACATTTTCAAAATATTCTAAGTTTTTTTGTTTCTTTTTTAGCCATGATGAAGCACCGCAAAGTGAGGCGAAACGTCAGCTAAAAAGGTTGTTAACTATTTTTGTTCGTTTTTTAATGCACCCCCGATCATCTCCTTCATATTCAGAAAAATAAGTCAATGATTTATAGTAATTTTTATTTCATTTGAATTTAAATTTTCAATTTCTATCATTTCAATGAAATAAATCATAATATCAATAA
>NW_027106937.1:138478-158256 GCF_000696795.3 Halyomorpha halys
CTCACAATTACCCTTAGAGCAGTTGAATGTGTAGGAAAAGAACAGTGGTAAGTAATTGTTGGCATGCACTGTATATTTGATATTTCAATTTTTTTAAATATATTTTCAAACCACAGAAATACTCAATTTAGTAAACAAAATCACAATACATATATGAGAACACTTAGCAAGATATAATACAAGAAATTTCTGCAAAAAACAACAATTTACTAGTTAAATTATAGTAAACCTTATTAGCGAATAAGTGTTTTGTATTAAAAATAGTTAAAATAATCATACCTTTTTCGGTTATGCAAAAAATAAATATTTTAAAACAGCGTGGACTAAATATTATTCGGAACTCCAACTGCGTATTAGGAGACTAGGTCATGGGTATCAGTTTTCCAACAGGATCAGTATCAAAGCCACCTAACTTAATTTTGTGTCATTGAGTGGACGTAACAGATTTTAAGGGTAAATAATTGATTAATAATTCAGAAAAATTCAATATTATAGTTACGTTTTCTTTTTTTTATTACCTGGTTTGATTTACATGGATATCCACACAGTTTGTTAGTTTTGTTTCTTAACAGGTACAGATAATAAGGGAGGGGTACAGGGAAGGTATAGTCTCGTGGGAGAGGCACCCTTAACCATTTATAATGCTATAACTATGAACTTTTATAATTAAAAATAATTAATATCAATTACAAAAAAAAATCCTGAGAAAATAACAACGAAAACAAATGATCTTTAAAGAATTAATAGTAAAAAAAAAATTTACTGAAAAAATAATTAGAAAAAAAAGAAAGGAAAAATAATGATAGCTTCTGACCGAGTCTAGACAAAGGGTCTTCAGAATTAAACAAAAAAAAAATTGAAGGAACTTTGAAGAAAGATTTTTCAGAAATTCTGCATTTGAATCCTGTTTTCTTTCCTCGAGAAATTCAGACTATTATAAAGGAATAAAAGGACATTTTTTAAACTCTTTTTTTTCTAACTAATTCCTTTGAAATGACTTTAGTGAGTTCGCAATTTGTGAATACAATGGTTCTCGTAATAGCTAATATGCCATTAAGATAAACCAATTATAATATTACAATAGCATATTAATGAGAAAGGCAAACTCAATACTAATCCTAACTCGAAATTACTTCCATCAGTTACAATATTTATGATAATTATCTACTATAATTAACTATCATCCATTATTTAGCTGGTTATTGATAATTAAAAACAATTTAATTAAACCATCTGTAATAGTTACAGTCAATGTAGATTAGATAGCATTATATATAATAGCACAATTATTCATAACTTTATACATAATATATCATATAGAGGCGCATGTATTATGAAACCGCGTTTTGTAGAGTGTACTTCCTTCAATGCACTGCTTCTCTTCATAGCAACACAATGCTACCATGATAGTAGTGTACAGATAAAAACTTTCTCTTGTCAACGCCAGCATTTTTAAACACCTTCAGTTTATATTCAGGAAGCACAGTCTCTTTTTGCAGACCGACAACTTTGTACTATTAAACTGAGAAAAGCTTGCAAAAAAAAAAAACTGATTATTCCCTTTGTATTTATTTATCCAATAATGATTTCAGAAGAATAAATATTTGATTAAGTACAAATTTCATACATTATATAGGAATGCTAATGTTTACGATAGTATCAAAAATCTCCAGGAAAACAAAACGTAAGCTCAAAATCAGTGGAACCATCCATGTTAAGAAAATACTTTAAACATAAAAACCATCATATTTTTTCAAAAACCGAAATTTTCTATAGAAAGCATTTTTTCTGATAGATGTAAATAAATAATAACATATTCAAGCTTAAGCTGTGATACCTCATTAGTCCGAAAAGAAGAATACCATTTAAATTAATTAATTAATAGATATTATCCTTGAGACGTTTTGAAATAAAAAAAAAGTATAAAAGTGTCCTACTAAAAGATATTAGCAACGAGATATGCATTATCATTATTATGTTTACCAATTATCATTATCAATTAAATTAACTAATCACAATTTTCTTGTTTAAACCAAATATCTTAATATAAATATATCTTCAAATATTATATTTAAGCTGTTCTCCATATTATATTATATGACAATATAATAACAATAATATATTGCTGTCAGTTTTTTTAAATAAATCAATAAATAAAATTTCATATAAAATAATAATGAGGAGAATCTAAACCCATTCTATTAAAAATTATTTAAATCAGGTTATTCTTACAATGGTGATAACAAATAGATTACAATCTACACCAATTATCTCCAACCTCTATTCCATAGAAAGATTTAAAACTGTTAAACAACATTAATTAAATACATATTACATTACTACACTACTTTATTACAATTTATTCAAACAAATCAATATTGATGATTAATTTTAAATTAATATATTAATGATTAATAATATATATGTAATGGGCACATAAATGTTAAGTGTCAGTCTTAAAATTAATAGCATTATCATAACTTATATAATTTTCTTATTTTTTGAGTGAATCATTATAACTAAAATTTAAAAATTAAAATCATGTTTCAAGACTGTAAACACAGGAAACCACGCAGATTCCGACTATTACAGCACTTACTAGACAAACGGTCTAAACTTCCAACTCATTACAAAAGACTGATCTACATGACAATAATAAGGCCCATCTGCACATACGGAGTTGAGCTTTGGGCCTCCACTAAACCTTCGAATTCCTCTCGTATCCAATCTTAACAATCCAAAATCCTTCGTAAAATCCTCAATGCTCCTTATTTCGTTACTAATAAAACCATCCATAAAGACCTAAATGTTCCTTATGTAACCGATCTAGCCTGAACCCGATATTATTCCTTCCATAATAAACTCCCTAACCACCCAAACCCACTAGTTTCTAACCTTGCTTCCTCTTCTATTCCTGGCAATTCTCCAAGGCGCCTGAAAAGAAGATGGCCTCGTGACCTTATATTGTAAACTGTTCTTAGAGTTTCTACTCTACTGGGTAGTTTCTACTGGGTAGTTTCTCTACATCCTGTATCATATCATTATGTCATTATGATCAAATTTACTTGTATTTTTTGTACAGTTGCAAATATCAATAAATAAATAAAATACAAAAAAATAAAAAAATCATGTATGTTTAAGTGTAATGCTATGTTGAGCTAGTGCTATTGTGTTAATTATTTTGACATTGTTACAATTACCTTTGTATTGCTCAACACTGGTTTTTAATTTTTTGGAAGTTTCTTCTATACAAACCCCTTCACAATTGTGTCAATTAATTTAATAAATTATATTTTGTGTATCATTATTTGCAATTTTATCTTTCATATTACTAATATAATTACTTAATTTATTATTATTATGCAAATCTATTTAGATTAGATTATTAAAGCTGATTATTAGATGCAGTACTTTCGGAAACCAGTCTCCAATTTTTTCCCATTTTTTAAGTTACTTTTGAATCATTCTCAATTTAACTTAATTCAATTTTTCAATATTAATTTTTTTGCGCCCTTTATAGATAAAATTTTATACTAACCTTCAGTGGCTTTATATGTTTTGAGAAGCTTATGTCGGGTTACGATTGTTGCTTGGAACGGTTGTACAATACCTATTACATAGATTGTACAATACTGATGACATAGGCGACATAAAAAGTCCTGTAAAAATTATTAAAAATGATCTGGAGTTATTGAGTAACGCTTAAATATTTATTTTCCATTTACTAGCAAACAATCACCAATGTGTTAAACATAACATTAAATTCAACAACAAATCTTTAGGCGAAACATAGAAATTGAGCTGGTGGTAAAACACAATTCCTGTGGTGGGTGGGTGACATCTGCCCCTGACAGTGAGCTCTGTCGTTCAGGAATGTTTTCCATTCCCGTCTGCATCAATCTCGATTATTAGTCCGCATTGATCCATTCCATTAGTGTCAGAACACTATTCGTTTTTGGAAAGCTTTAAGTTCAAATTTGTAATCCTCAGTACTTTTGTATGATGCACGTTTTCCTATTTTCGAAGAATCCAGTAAATTATATTTACTATAAATTATATATACAGTAAGTAAAGAGCTACGAGTTTTCATTTTTTTAAAATATTTTAAGTAAAACTCGATTTTAATTTCGATGATGATGTTCATTATAAAAAACTTAGAAACCATAAAAACATGTTACAAAGTGTAACTAACAGTGATCAGGATGTAACGTTGAAATGCTCCCGTTTTTCCTCAGTCACAGTATTCGCCGCGGTGTGGAATGTTACAGGTTTCAGTTACTTTTTATCACGAGAAACTAAAATATATTTATTTACAATAATATATACAAAACTAATATAATAGAGTCAGACAATCCAACAACTCTATTCGAGTTCCCTCAAACGCTGGAGCTTAGTTGAGAATATCCTTATCTCAAGCATAAGAGGATATTTATGCTTAATTCTAAGGAGTAGAGGATAAGCTAATACTAGGATAAGGGGCGTTGGAAGACAGTGAGATATACTTGGGTGGTTTCTACGAATAGAGCTGGAGCTTGAGTAATAGTTTTCTATGCTGCATATTTTAGCATGCAGGGATCGTAGCATGGATCGTACCCACATTAGAACAATACTGCCTTTTGGGAGGTGTAACCGATGTATTCTTGCTAAAAGAACAATGAGGAAATCGTACGAATGTGTCTAGTATAGTTCTCTGGACCATGGATTATATATTCTACTGTCAGGGCTAGATTTTATTACTGTTGTGGATGGCCAACACTAAGATTATTTTTAAACATTTGCATAAATAAGGATATTTATCATTATAGGATCACAATGTATTAAACAATACTTCTCAGGGACACTGAAAGGCTCATCATTCTTTCACTGTGCAAGATGTTTTCATAAACGATTTTTGGAGAAACCAGATCGAATTTTCATTTGAGTTTGGAGTGATGTTAATTGAAATCACTGTTCAACAAATGGCGATAAAATATTAATGTCAAAAAATGAAATATCTTCATTTTGCATTTTCTTCATTCGAATCTTGAAATGTTTTAAAATTATATTTATATACACATTCAGTATTGTAGTTTTAAATTTTAATTATACAAGACTGAAACGACAAAAAACTGCTCGTAGATTTCGATTGCTACAACACCTATATGGCAAACACTCTAAACATCACTACAAAAATTACTACAAAAAATTATTATACACTATGATAATTAGACCAATTTGGACATATGTAATTGAGCTCTGGGGCTCTACCAAAATATCACATTTCTCCCGCATCCAATCCTTACAATCCAAAATCCTTGATGCTCCTTATTACGTTACAAATAAACTAATCCACAAAGACCTTAAAATTCCATCGTTGCAGATTTGGCCCAAAACAGATATGCGTCTTTTCATTCCAAACTCCTTACCCATCCTAACCCATTAATTCTTAATCTCTCATCCTTAACAATCCCTGATAATCCTCTGAGGCGTCTGAAAAGAAGATGGCCACGGGACCTTCTAATTTAAATTAATGCTTGAAGTACCACCAAGGGGGGAGGGGGGTTCCTTCCAAAGATTTTCAAGTGTAAATGAAACATCCCATATATTTATTTATTGTATTTATTATTATGTACAGACGTAAATCACATTATATAAATAAATAATTAAAAACGTGTGCCAAGTAAAATGCAAAGTTTCCTACTTCTATATATCCCCCTCCTAAATTTTCTTTTATGTAAATAATCCTATTTTTGTTTCTTTTTTTCTTTCAGCATATGTACAAGGATAAAAAGGCGTATTCAGTGAATAAGTTTTTCCCATGGGTAAGCGAAAGTAGATTTATAATAGAAAATATTTAAACTAATCCACGTATTTTCTCTAACTTAAGCTAAATCCAAACCAGCTATTTTTTAAACGCATGTGTGTCATGGAATATACCTTAGGGCATGCGTATGAAAAAAATAGAGATTCTGTTCTCACCTAAACGTTATAATAAACCATATCAGTACGGATCTCCAACTTCTCAAACTTGAGACCAGATTAGACAAGCCGTTTTCGAAATATAGGTGTTGTAATAGTGTTAATTAGTAACTACTAATTAATAAATTACTACTAATTAAACAACTGATAGAATTTAATGAAATTAATATGGAGACCATTTAAAGTAACAATCCGCATAATACCTGAAAATTTAATAAAAATGAAAACTGTGGTTCTATCGATTGTGTCCGAACACATATTGTATCACCAACAGATAGTCACGCAACCAAATTCTTTCCCTGTTGCCTAACACATATACTTGAATAGGTAATGTTTGATCCTCTCGAAGAAGGATTTATTTAGCACTAGTATAAATTATGTAGTATAAAGAGAATATTTCTTTCTTGAAAATCGAAAATATAACCCACTTTACACTAATAGTTACTATTCAAAAAAGAGTGCCCGAATACTTCGATGCTACTAGAAAATCCAATATTTCCATTTGCATGTTTGCTTTCCGGGTCGTTAAATGAAAAGCATAACCCCTTTCATCTCGAAGGTTCTCTAGAAAAGGAAAATCCTCCAAGAATAAGAATGGATCCTCGAGGTTCGTTACCGGGATCCGTATGTCTGAATCATAATGGAACAAACCCGATTATGTTCTTCCGCCAGGCTAACTTTTTGGGAAGATGTTCCTTTGATGAATTCCTTCCACCCTTCGGGATTTAGTTCGTTATCCGGTTCCGTTTGTAAACGGAATTTAATATTTCTTAATCGGATTGTGCGGCAATATTGTCTTGCACTCTTCAGTTGCCGGGTTTCTAAATCGAATAGAGTGGAGGGGTTTGTGGAAAATGCCGAAGATCATTTCGTATGGATGTACAAAGCATTAAGAAGAGTATAATTCTATACACTATAATCTGGTTTTTAATGTCCAGTTTACAATAAAAAATGTTTAAATTACTCAATCATCATACAAATATATTCCATTGGTATTAGAAGTAGGATTGTATTGCACATATATTTTCTTTCATTTCATTTATTTATTTATTTTTCATTTTATGGTAACCCCATGAGCGTTTATTAGTTAACAGTTATATATTATGATTTATAAATCGATAG
Organism: Halyomorpha halys; assembly: GCF_000696795.3. Classification (NCBI taxonomy): domain Eukaryota; kingdom Metazoa; phylum Arthropoda; class Insecta; order Hemiptera; family Pentatomidae; genus Halyomorpha; species Halyomorpha halys. The sequence goes on from NW_027106937.1 coordinate 145,559, forward strand.
TTATCACACACACTTACACAATAATAATATAATCAAATTAAACTTCCCCTTACCATACAGGTAAGGGCAATATAAAAATAATTTTAAAATTAATAAATAATTCAGTTAAATTGTCAGAGTCTTTCTCACAACCTTACTCAAATTTAAACTTTTTTAAAGGCAATGGGACGGAGGTAACTTTATTTTCTTTATTATTTTAATATTTATTATTTTATAAAAAAAAAAGGAAAAAAGTTAAATAATTTTTTTTTTTTTCTTAACGGCAGTAGATATTTTAAAATCCAGTCATAATAAACATTTTGGTCGAACTTTAATCAAATTAAAAAAAAGGTAAACAAATGCATGATATTCTTAAAACATATCCTATACATTATTTATCTTGCACCCAAAACTTGACTGGCACTATATGGATAGCCTGGCTGGAACAAAAGGGCTCTAGAAATAGACTAACAAGGGAGGACATCGAGTAGACACCTAACCGGCGCCTTGGTGACAGATATGAGACGGTACATGCCCTCAGTGAACAACTATTTTTGAAATCCAAACACTAGGGACTTCGCCCCCTCTGGCCCCTAAAAGCTTGCATTAGCCTGAGTGCAGGAGGCTAGCTTCTATTTACTGTTTTCTTTTTTCCAAGCGCAGCTGTCTCGTAGTAAGTTATTCTTCTAAGAGAGAGGTAACTGCGGCTGCGTAGCACGGAGTTTAAGATATAATTTGTATGGTTATCAATACAGGCTACTAATAATCTACTTGAAAAATAACTTATTTTCTACTGTTAAAATTAACTATTTAAACAAAAAAAAAGTCAGAAAGGGACCGAAATAAATTAGCTGACTTTAAACTTTATATTGAAATGAACCCGAATATTATATATGAATCCAAACCTACATTTCTGCAAAATTGTGTGTTTATAGCTTTGGCAATATTTATTAAACTTTAATTTCGTAGCGTAAACTTTGAGCTGAACATTGTTCTACATAATTAATAGATATAGTTTGAAACTTTAATCATAAAAAAATAATCACCATAGCTGCTAAGATTTTTCCAAGTGTATTTTTTATGAGCCGTAGAATTCAAAAACTAGATATTTTATTTTCAACTATTTTTTATAACGACTATGGTAATTGAGTACTGAAAGAATAACTGTTTGTAAGTTGTTAATACAAAAATTAAATATATTACGGTTTCTTAGCGGCATCTCTTGGGGCTCAGACAGACACACACTTATCAAACTATACCAGACTCTGATATGCTGGATGATGGAGTATGGATATTTCATTTACGGCTCTTCCAGACACCGAATCCTTGCCAAACTAGATGCGGTCCGTCATACAGGGATACGTATCGCAATTGGCGCTTTTCGAACTAGCCCCATTCTTAGTATGTGTTCTGAAGCTGGACTACCTCCTCTTTTATTCAGAAGGAAAAAACTGGCGATAAACTATATTTCGAAATTATACCCTCAAAACGATCACCCTACGCATAATACCTACATATTCAAATTTTTTTAGAAATAAAATAAATTCAACACTCCCGTTGGCAGAAAGAACACATACTACTATTGAGTTCTTTAAAGAAATACCTCTGTACATCCCCGAAGTCATCAATCCTCCATGGACACACAGGCTACCAAATACAATGCTCCAATTATCCCACTTTCCCAAAGGTAGTACGTCACCTACTGAATATAGAACTAGGTTCTCACGTCTTTGTCAAAATATTCCTGATCCTTTTTTTATATATACTGATGGATCAAAATCTGACGAATCTGCAGCGTCCTCTTTCATCACAAACAACTCAACCCATAAAATAAAACTGCATAAATTATGCAGTGTATATACAGCTGAATTACATGCAATAGCCTCAGCACTCCACTTCTCCATGACAGTAACGAATACTAACATAGTTATCATTACCGACTCTTTCACTAAAAGCCATTAAGATCATTTACCCGAAACACCCGGCGATCATAAAAATTCACAATTATACCAACATGCTCGAAAACTTGGGAAAAACTGTTTTCTTTATATGGGTGCCGGGTCACGTGGGGATCACTGGAAATGAACTGGCGGACAATGCAGCTTAACAAGCACTTGCTCTTCCAGGTCAGGGCACGGCCATTCTGACACCACAAGAAATAAGTCTTCCAATGAAAAATGAGATATTATCTAGTTGGCAAGCCATGTGGGATGAAAGCCCGCCAAGTAAATTAAAAAATATCAAAAAAACCACTAAACCATGGACCACATCAAACCGTTCCAATCGCAGGGAGGAGGTAGCTATTGCCAGATTGAGAATAGGTCATACGAGTTTAACTCATAGATATCTGATCAGTAAGCAGCCACCGCCAAAATGTCAATACTGCAACAGTGTACTTACGATCAGTCATATATTTGAGAAATGTCATTTATATTCTGTGAACACAAGTAGATTGGGAGTAGGACCGAGTGTATCGAATGCTCTGAATGATTACCAGAAGGACGTGGAGATGGTCTTAGTTTCCTTAAAAAGGAATGGCCTTTTGAATAAGATTTAAACCAGAAAATCTGTTATACGTAATAAAAAATACTAACAGAAGTAATCATTTAATTTTTTTTTTTTCGAAATTATTTAAAGTGAAATAGAATTTTAGAAATAGAATATAAAGCACGAAACATGGGCGTTGATGACCTCAGGGTTTTACGCCCTAAAGCCCGAGACAACAACAATAACTGTTTCTAAGTCATCGGCTGTGTAAGGATGTGTTTAAGTCAAAAATCAAAGTCGACTGCAGGTTTTTGCAATCCGCAACTGACAATATGTAATTATCTACAATAGCTGGGATGGAAGTGCACTGGAGAGATATGAGCACAGAGCCTTACTCATTGATCTACTCCGTTACAAAAATTAAAGGCAAATAAATTCAGGCATCGGCCTCATAGGAACAATGTATTAAGACCAAAGACGTTTTGTTGCGAATTGAAAATCCTTGAAAAAAATAAAAATCTGTAACTAAGATTGTATTCCCCCTCATTTTCATTAGAAAAGAAATGTAAATGAGTTACGCGTAATGTGACCACGTCAAATCTAAACAAGCGGAAATGAGTTATTCTCAAAACAAGTTTTCTTCATAACTTTTTTTTCTTGGTTTTTCTCGAGGATTCAATTCTTATACAGAATCTTTGGGGACCCAGGGGAAAGCTTCAGGCAAGTTTTATTAAACTCGTCGGAGCAATTTGAGCGTTATTTTAACAAAAACAAATCCTTCATATACTACGCAGAGGGTTGTATCTGATCTGCAGCAATTAAACGCATATTGCGAGCCCTACAAAATAAAAAAATTAATAAAATCGGTAAATTGGGAGGCACGAGGGACCAAAAAAATACAAAAAAAAAGTTCCTTCTTTAACGCTAAATAAATTCACATATAAAAATCAGTACCTAACTTGATCTCAAGAGGTTGCAGAAGAGCTCAAAACGTGACGAAATATTGAATGTAATTCTACTCCACTTTAATGCTACGATGTTGTTGAAAATAACTCTAAATAACGAATTTCAAGTTATAAGGGCGGAAAGAGGTACACTTATATACTAAAATCATATTCTAGGAATCGTGATACAGATATAAAACGAACACATATCATTCTCTTCACAGACTTCACCTTCGATACAGTCCAATAGCCTATTATCTGCGGAGAAAATACTAAAATTATTTATATTACTTATAAACCTCTATTTAACAAAAATATTAAATTAATTAATCTCAAATTTGCTATAAATAAATTTGAGATTAATTAATTTAATAATAACTAGGAACAGAAAAGTCCATGAGTATTGTCAATCCTTTTTCTTTGATCTTATATTATACGATAATTACGAATTCCAAGCCATTCACCTTTGTAATATTCTTTGAAGTAATTAATTTTTTTTTTTATTTCATCAACAATATCACAAATTATTCATCCTTCTCTGCCTTCTTTTTTGCCTACCCGTAAAATACATTTAAAAAATTTGGTTTATAAAAAGAGTTTTTTCTTGACATGTTTTTATACTTCACCGAGCCTGGAACATTTTCAACCCTGACACCTGGATATGATCTGAAGAAAAATATCTTGCTTATACGGTTCCAAATAAATTTATGACAAAACAGCTAAATATATCCAATACAATATATTTTGAATATATCATTATATTATACGTATCCTATTTTATGTTACATAACTCACTTGTGTTCATAAACATCGGGGTAGTTTAGATTTAATAGCTCCACTTTTCCCAATTAACAAAATTTCCTTTCTCGCTTTCAGTTCTGATAACCAAATATATATAAATTTGCATAAATACATATACTGTATGTTAAAGGATCTCAGGTCTAGCCTAAGCATACCTTTTTTATGCCAAATTTATGTATTGTATTAACTTTAGTGACAATAAAAAGAGAGGGAGAAAAAAAAAAACCTTGTATGGTTTAGATTAGGGTTTTTCTGTTTTTTTAAATTTAATTACGTAATAAACATGATAAAATTTATAATATTCATAAATAAGGTATATTTTAGTAAGTAAATTTCTATTTTTCATGAGAATCATAGACTTTTATATGCATTCCAATGCATATACCAAAGATACTCCTACATACATATAAACGCACTTACCACTCCCACAGCCCGTTCAAACCCACTTAAAAAACATGGCAACGGTATCAGCTTGGAAAAGGTCACTGGCTACAACGTGCCACAAATTCAACGACTCAAAACTTCCTTCTATTCAATAGATTGAATTTTTTATTTATTGGTTATTTAATTTAAATTTAAAAAAAATGAAGAATTGTTATAATTCCTTAAAATATAAATATAAAACAAAGATAACGTGGAACACGAAGAACATAGAGTAAAAAAAGAATCATAATTTATAAACAAAAATTGAAAAAGTGTCCATAAACATAATATCTAGGAAATAGTTATAGTTGAAATAATAAATAATATTACATTGAGTTGTAGGAACTAAGAATTATACAAGAAAGTATAGATATAAAAGACATAAAATTTAAAAGTGGGCTATAATACAAGAAAAATAAAACTGCTAAAAATATTCCAAAAAGGTCTTTTACAATAATTATTTATTTATTTTTTCAGTAACTAACGAACAATAAAATATTATTAAGGATACTTAATAATATCATATATTATTAATATTTAATTGATATATAACTGATATGCATCAACAAACAAAATTATCTAGAATGAGAAAAGAAAATAGTTATCTCGATTGTGTCCGGAAGATATTATAAATGTTTTAAAAAACCAAAATACAGATGAATGGGACTTTTATAAAATAAAGAAAAATATTGGTCCTATTTCAATGTATTTTGTTTTGGTTTTTAATTCTTAAGGAATTCAATAATCTTTTAGAAGATGATGATATTTAATTATTTAAATAGCTTTACATTCTATAATTCCTTAAAATATCCTCAATATTAAAAATTTGCTGAGATCTGGCAATATGAAAGCTCAAATCGGCAACTTATTTTTAACAAAATGGCACATATGATTATCTTGGGACGACCTCTGAGTATGGATAATTAGAATCAAACGTTTTAGGTGAAATAATTTGTATTTCTTGGCGAATTAAAGAAGTGCATTATCATTATTAAATATAATAAACTAAAAGTAATATTTAATAAAATTAAACTAGAAAAATAAAAATTCAATAATAACTATTCTCTTGAATCTTGTATTTTGTTTTGTTATATAATAAAATTGCCTTTTAATCTCATTAATAACATTAACTCCCCCTCCTTTCCTTCTCTACATACCTATTGCTATTCATAATAATTGATTTATGTTTTAGTATGTATGTATTCTGTTTTAGCTATGTTTTATTCACCAATGTAATTTCACTAAATTAATTTATTCTTCTAATATTGTGCATTATTATAGTCTCTTATTTTTTAAGTCATTAAAGAAGGAATGTGATAAAAAATGCCGAGAAAAAAATATTACTGTTTTATTTCTTACGGCACCTTTTATCAACATCCTCCTTAATTGGTGTATTACAGTCAATAGAATTTTTCACGTCATGTTATGATCAATAAACTATCCCTGTCTTATTTCTTATAGTATTTAATCAATCGTATTAAAAGATTGCCATTCTCAAGATAAAGATTAAATCAATCTCACGAGAACCATAAATACTGGAACAGAGCACAAATTGTTTTTTTACAGAGAGAAAAAAAAACCTTAGAGGAATAAAAAAAAAAAGGAAATAGAAAATGGAAACAGGGCAGAGGAATTGGGGAAAAAGAAGGGTGCAAATGACTGAGTGGGGGGGGAGGACCAATGAAAGAGCAGCTATCCTTGATTTCTTTGAGAGCGGATGTATGATGCATGTAGTCCGAGGCAACATTTATCAAGCTCTTTGAGAACCACTGGGCCCTTTGATAAATTCCCCAGCCTCTTCCGATAATAAACAACTGGTCTCCAAGTGCATAATATTATTCCCAAAAAGAACAGAGGAATTGTCTGGGAGACCTCAATTAATTTGATTCCTCTCACGCTTTGTCAATAAAAAGAAAATATTGTATGAGAAAATTGGAAGGGGAAATGAAAATCGAATTGCTTTGACGGAGAATTGCTTGAGAACATTAAGTCAAACGGAAATGAAAGACCCTACATTACTCTATTTTTTTCCTTAATCTTCGAAACTACATATTATACATAAAATACATTGAGATATCTACATACATTCTTGCTAGATTAGTTACCTATAGACATCAATTATAGTACTAACATCTTGATAACTTTTAGTTTGGAAACCTACAGAATCACCTTCTGGTATTCACCAGAGGTACTTTAGAAAGTAATAAACACTCACCCAATATTTCAGCAAAAAAAGTTCAACTTACCTGAAAAAAAGAGAATAAAATTATAATATAAATATAAAAATAAAGTGCTTAAAACTATAAAATAAATGAGCTTTTACATTTCCGCGAAAATTTAAAATTACTTTTGTGCCAGTTTACCAAAAGGAACAATTTATTTTTCAAACGTTCAGACACAAGTCCTGTAATTTTTATAGTTTTTAATTCCTTCTTATACACATTTTTTGAAACTGCAACTATTAAATCATCAATTATGTCTTTTTAAGCGCTTAAATGTGCGATTTTTTTTTTTTTTTTTTTTTTTTTAACAGATGTTTGCTTTCGGTTTACATATGTACAAAATCATACCGATTTCGTCTAAAAAAAAAAATTTGTTTCTTATAGTTTCTCCTGATTATTAGGCATTTAAACTTATTAACACATAAAGCATAATTAATAACCTTAAATATAAAAATAGAGAAACAACAGACTACTGACTACCTGCTAGAAAGAACGGTTATTTTGAAAAACCAAAAACAAACCCACCTAGACCTTCATTTCACCTCTGTTTACTTCTGGCACAAACTAAAGATTTAGTGGTTTCACAGCAATGTAGAACACAGTGTAATAGTTTTATTATTAATTTATTATAAGGGATGTTTATAATTATTAATCATAGAAATTATTTTTTAGAAAACTGTTTATTTCATTAACAGTAAGGCTTGACTATGCAAACAATTAAGTTGTCCACCTCTATCTGGTTTTTCTATTGGCTGATATTCAATAACCTCAAAAATACATATAATTAACATTCAAGAAAAAAGTTATCAATATATCTATATATATGTGTGTATGTATGTTTGTGTGTTATCACAGACATTGCAACACTTATATTATCTCCTAGCTCTGCATCTGATCAATTTCAATGAAATTGTAGTTCAATCAGAGAATTCAATCAACGCTAAATTAATAGGAATTAACAACAGGCCCGAGTGTGACCGAATATTAATTGAATAGGTAAACTGTTGCATTCTGTAATGCGTTTTCGTCACTTTGTTGATTGAAATGCAACTTTAACTCGTGTACTGAACTCGAAAACGTTTTCGTTCAAGATTCAAATCATTAATTGATGATTTAACCAATTCTAAAAGTTTGGATCATAGAAGCCATGTTTGCATTCATATCTATTTGATCTATTCATACTCATCTTTCACAATCCGATCAATTCAGTATATTATTTGACGTCAATACACAATTGTAAGTAGTTTATAACGATTTACTTACATATTATTATATTATATAAAAACGTTATTAAAACAATCAGAAGCAAATTCGTGCTTGTAATGCGTGGGAAACTGGTCCTGGAATCTGGATTCATTTTGTTCATCAGAATTTGAACTTCAGCACTTTCTCGAAAGAGAATACATAACTAAGCTAAATATTTATTCACTAAGAATTAAATTCGTATAAAGTAAGTATTTACCACGAATCAGTTTTAACCCTTCTCGGAATGAGAACTCAAATTCAATAAATCCAGTCCATTCAGACAAATAACGGGCATAAAGCGTTTCTGCGAAATTTATAGTAAGAGGAAGATAATCATTAACGGGGTAATATAATTTATTATTGATAATACGGAAAGGTTTTGCTTATATATGTAGATAGTATTTCAACATATTTATGTAACATAATAATAACAATTGAGGATCAAACAAATGTCAATCAACGAAACATTCCTTTGTTTATTTCTAGTTTACTGTAGTATGAAAAATAGTATTAAAACTTTAGTAATTATAGTAATGGCGTAAAAAAGTAACATATACAAATAAATAATGAATCAAAGGTTAAATATTTTATTGAATAATAAAGACAGATAGTTATGTTATGGGCTGTTAAAACTTCCCATTAGTTAAATTAAATTAATTCAAACCATTTAGACGAATATACTTTATCAATTTTTAATGAATACTTTATCGTTTCGCTGCAAGTAAAAACATTTCCTAAAAAATCAGAATTATTACGTTGCATGCAGATCATTGTTCATAAAACTGAATATAAGCTATTATTTATTCAATGAATACAAACCTTGCTAAATTATTCGTTTTACAAACGATTATGTTGGAAATAAAATGATCGACATTCATTCAAATTATTTAATACAGATCAATTACTACATTAATCGCAGATTAATTTATAACATTAAAGAAATATATGAAATTTTAGTGATCATAATCTAATTCTAAAGAATATTTTTTCAATAAAATAGAATAACAATTTATCCCATAAAATTTAAAACCTAGTTAAAGCAATATCATTATACTCATAATGATATTGCTATTCTGCGAAATTTATAGTAAGAGGAAGATTATCATTAACGGGGTAATATAATTTATTATTGATAATACGGAAAGGTTTTGCTTATATAGGGTGTTTTTTTAAGCCCGATAGAACTTGAAATTGTAAAAAATAACACAAAAAAATAAATTGTAATCAACATTTTTTTTTTATTCGAAAGATCAATACGTGACATTAACATTTGAAAATGATTTCGGGCATATGGGCACCGCGGCTGTTCTTGACGAAGCGCATTCTGGACGTCCAATTTTGGGCCACTTTTTCGAGCACTGCTGGCCGTATGTCACGAATAACACGAACAATGCTGGCCTCCAAGGCGTCAATTGTTGCTGGTTTATCAGCATAAACCAGTGACTTCACGTAGCCCCACAGGAAATAATCGAGAGGTGTCAAATCGCACGACCATATGCGGCAATTTTGCTTATTAACAAACCCGTTAAGCCAAAAATGCGCCTCATCGCTGAACACAATTTTACAGAATGTGCTTCAATTTTTTTTTCCGTACTGTTCTCTATCCAGGCAGTCCTAGTCTGTTATTTTCAATTTCTTTGTTTCTTCTCTTATTGCTTCACATATTCTCCAACGCTCTTCACGGATTCTGTCAAAGAGTTTCTTGTTTAGTCTCCTTTGGTCCATTCTCATCATGTGCCCGTAGAATCTCAGTCTTCTGATTCTTATTTCGGTTTCCAGGTCATTTATCTGAAGATATTTTACATATTTATTGTTCTATTATTTTTAATCGATATAAGCAGACAATTAATACTATAAATGTATCATTGGAATTACTCTAAGGGGACTATAACATAACATAACAATGAGAACCATAACCAAACCAATAACATCCAATGAGAACCCTGACACTATCATCGATAGCTTTGATGTGACAGTATCAATTCACTACCTTTAGCACGTGAGCAGAGGCCTTTTAGCTTAACTGGTGGTCTGGGAACTAGTGGTTGGTCGCAAGCCTTGGGATGTTTCGCGGATTCCTATTATATAATTCAGCTTTCTTGATGTTTGTATCAGATAAAAGATTTTACCATGGAAATGCACAACAAAAGTAACTGAATAAACTCACTTAAGCTAGATAAATTTTAAATATACGAAGAGGACCTTCTCTGCTCCACGTCTGGAATAGGGGTGAGCAACTTAACAAAAACATACATACACTTTCCGGCTTAGTGTTCTACTGAGGTTATGAATCACTATTTTAGCCAAATAAAATAATAAACCCAAACTTCAAACCGTAGGAAAATACAAAATGGGCAGTTGTTTAGAATTTTCTTCCATTTTATTTTTTTTATTAACATATTGTACATCCAAAAACCTCCATCACTTAAAAATAAAACTATGGGACGAAGAAAAAACCAAATATTGTTTTTGAAAACAATAAAACTTATTCATTTCGAATAACACAGTGTTTTCAATGGTATCTAATATTGGAAATGTTTTATGGGGAAATCCTGGTTAACATTTCTAACAATAATAGATTTAACAAAACTAGGACAAAATGAATGAAATCAAATAATTTTTGGCTTCTCAATTTCGATATTTTGTCGGCCCATGTTTAAAATTAACAATGATTTAAATACTTAAATACTTATATATATTGCTAAATAAAAATTTCTTTTAATTTTAGCAAGTGTTTTGTGTTTCCAAATAACATGATTTATATATTTAAAAATTTTACAAAGTTTCAATTTTGAAAAAGGTTTTCTGTTAATGAACACTGGCGGGATATTTATCTTATTCGATTTGATATTGGATTTTATTATAACAAATAAATAATAAACTTGCTCCGGCCTAAGACTGACCCCTTACTGGCCCAGAGGCAAGATGACGAATGTTAAGGCAAATTAATTGTTTAATTAGAGCTGCGAGAGAGAGCGGAGGAAGTTGGCTCGGTAAATCATAAAGTTGCATAGCCACAGCCGGTTACAAGGCTCTGCACTAGGGACCTATCAGCCTTCCCTAACTGACGAATATATTAGCAGCCTCTCTTCTACCATGAGTCTGCAAGTTTCGTCTCTTTTTGTCCCTCCACCTTCCTGTCCGTACCAGTGAGCCAAGTCCTGATGGCCTGAAGTACGAAGTGGAGGAACATGCTAAGTAACGAGAATTTATATACAAGTGAATAAGGTCAGGCACATGGAAATTTGCAGTATAAACAAGTATTCGCTTTGATGACAATACAGAACATCAACGTCAAATCGCAAATGTTACGGTTGCCATGGTGAAATAAAAACACTGGCGATATGTTTTAGAGGAGTGGGTATTGTTTTTTTTGGTGAAGGCGAAAGTTTTGATTTTGAACACGTATGTTCAGACGAGTGGGTTTTGGTTTTGTGAAGGTGACAGTTTGATTTTAGAACACGTTACGATTGTTCAATGTGAAGTGGTAATGGTTTGAAGGCCCTCTGTCTTTACTGTTTGAACCGAAATAGCACCATGAGAAATGTCATCTTATATGTTTTGTTTTTCAAAATTATGGTGTTCTACTTCAATGGACGGTCATTAACACTAGAAGTGGGGATATAGTGCAGTGACGTTTCTTCATCATGCTCTGGATAAAAGAATAATATTAAGGTTAAGCATTTAAGTTAAGCTTAAGTCAACCTATAAGTTTTAATTGTTTTATTAATTGATAAGAATTCCTTTTTCATTTTCTGTATATATATTTCTTATTATTATTAAACTTTTGTACATATAGTTCTGCCGTTCTTTCTCTGCTTTCAACTTGTTAATTTACTTATGTTTTTTTATTGTTCACGGAATATTACGATAATTCAACAGGTGGGTAGGTAACATCCCTAGGTTTTCTGTTATCTATATGTAAAGGTATTCGCCAGTGGTCATAATTCAACAATTGTTTATATAGTGGTATATTTTAGCTATATTGTGGGCATAACGCTTCCGGGTTTTCGTTATTTCCACTTTATTTATTAATTTTTTATTATTTTCCTCTGACTCACCCCCTTCTCCGCTGAGCGTGGGCACCTATAAACGATAAACATATAACTAAGGATAAGTCAAAATTTGCGGTTATACAAACATACCCACATTTTCCATTAAACGACCCTCTCCATCCAATAGTAATATTATGTATGTACATTACTATGAAATAAGTAAAGGAATGTCAAAAACAAACAATCTTCAAGACATTATTCACGCCTCAACCTCATAGTGCTGTAAATCATATTTAAAAAAATTATGTAATATTTCTATATAAAGGGTCATTTATGTACATATATATAAGGCAATCTAGAACAAAAAAAGTTTTATCTGATTTTTCAAGTTCAGCCCATTCAAATTGGTTGTAAGCTTAGTTGTTAATTTTTTTCATTTATTGAATTATTGCTGAAACTTATTAAAATTGGCCTCAGTAGTGAAGGTAAGACCTTCTTGTAAGGAAGTAGTTTTAAAAATAGAATGCCTAAATATTCAGAGGTTAAAATTTATTGGTTAAAATATAGCTATTTATTTTTTTCCCCTACCTAACACTGGAATT
>NW_027106937.1:158341-175822 GCF_000696795.3 Halyomorpha halys
ATATATGCTATCTAGCTTTAGGATATTATAGGTGTATCTTCCGATAAAGGAAGTTTTATTTTTTTTTTCAAAATGTTGGAAATAAACCGGTAAGATACAATATTTATTTATTTCTCCAAAATATATGTTAAACTATTTTAAAATATGGCTAAAATCGAATCTGTCTTTTTTAAAAATTATTTATTTATTTTATGTAATTTACAACTGTACAAAATAATACAATAAGTAAATATGATGTATGTTTCATATACACTTGAAAATCTTGGGAAGGAACAACCCATTGGTGGTACTTCAAACATTAATTTAAATTAGAAGTTCCCGCGGCCATCGTCTTTTCTGACGTCTCGGAGGATTATCAGGGATTGTTAAGGATGAAAGATTAAGAATTAATAGGTTAGGATGGTTAAGGAATTTGGAATGAAAAGGAGTTTGGTGGAGCCCCAGAGCTCAATTCTATATGTCCAAATTGGTCTAATTATCGTAGTGTATACTAATTTTTTGTAGTGAATGGGAAGTTTAGAGCATTTGTCAAGTAAGTGCTGTAGCAATCAACGAGCAGTTTCTTGTCGTTTCAGTCTTATGTGTGGATTCCAAGTAAGTCTCGTTGTTTACAGACAGTATACATGTTTCATCAGCGTTCATTAAAAAATATTTAAAAAAAAAAAAAGGAAAATAACAACACAATAATATATAATATAAAAAGTTGATGAAATATTTTTTTCATAAACGACCCTGTGTACACATGTCCAATACTGTTGGATATAGACTCATAGAATTTTTTACAGAAAAAAAGGATTATTTTCCATATGATATTTGTTTGGCCACTAGTCGTCTTTCTTAATTAGAGTTGGCTTTAAGCTCACAATGGAACCTAAAATGCCCAGGGGTCCTATAATGTACTCATGAATACTAAAAGATTATTTTCACGCACAACGAGGGAATCCCCGGGAAACAGAGCCAGGAAAAAAGGCGGGGGGTTTTTCAGATATAATAAATCTTTGGAGGGAAATTACCTTGGGAGAAGAGATGGGTGTGTGCACTGCGAAATGCAACTAAGCAGGGTAGCTCATGATTTAGTGGGCCTTCAAGTGGTGGAGGAGGATCCAAGATTTTCCACCCCACATATACTTTGGGTCTTCCTTTTTTTTTTTATTTTTTTTTTATTGCCTTGTAGGTATTGATTTATGCTGCTCTATGTTACCCTTATCATAACTCGCAGGGGGTATTGTCATTGAGAATATAGGAGGGTCTTGATACAGGAAAATGCATTTTTGAAAAGGGGTAAGGAGAAAAAAAGATTCATTGCCAATTGAAAAGTAAAAATAATTCATGAAAAAACATAGCATGATATAAATGATTAGAATCCATTTAATCGTACAAAAAATCCATTTCTTCTGGATTTTGAAAAATCTATATCTCAGAAACCATTTGACGTACAGATATCTATTAGCACTCAAATCAAAGCTAGTCAAATGACCTATAAAGTAGTTTATGATATTTATCTTCGTAGAAGTAATAGTTTACATGAAATTTGTTAAAATCAATTGATTTATAGTTGTTCGGACAAATTTTCATTTGCCAAATTTGTATTCATATGTGAATATCATAAGAACTACTACCCCTTCACAGCTTATTTTATTAGCTAATGTCTTATTAGTTTTAGGGAAATGTTATTACCACGGATCTTTCCTTGTTTTTATTTTTTTTAAATTGTATTTATAATTTTATTTAATTTTTTAGGAAACTTTTACGAATAAAGTACTATAATATCCGTAATTTGTTGAGTATATTTGTATTCTTTATGTTATTAGATCAATATTCAAATTCAAGCATTAAAATGATTAATATAATGTAAATATAACGTATATTTAACGAATTTCATTATATAGCTTGATTCTTATCATCTTCTGATTTTGTTGGTTTTTTTCGATTTCTAATATCATGTTATTTTTAAAATAAAAAATGTGATTCTCCGAGATGTTATGTTTTGCAGTTATTTTTAAAATGGTTTATTTATTTTTTAAGAGGTTTTGTTAATATAAATTTTGTCACGATTTTGATAATTTATTTTTTATTACATTTTGTTTAACAAATTTTTCTATTTCTTCCTTCATGATGGTCAAATATATGACAATTATTATATATTATTATTGTTCAGATTCCCAATTTGACATTATGAAGTTCAAATATCTTATAAGATCTATTTATTTTGCCTTTCATCCTTAGTATAATTTGTTTAGTAGAACTTCGTTAATTATTTTTCCTTATTAATTGTTAATTTTCCATTGACTTTTTTTCTTTTATCTTTATAAAGTCCGTTATTGTTCTTTTTTATTGTTTTTTTTTCTCTTATTCGTCACATTATTTGCTTTATTTTTTTATTAAAATTATTATTCATTTATTATTATACTGCAAGTTGCTGTTGAACTGTTGTTTGTTTTTGTTTTTTTGCTAGATGATTCATTCTTTCAAAAATGCAACGTAACTGGTCTATCCAATCTTAACGTAAGCGAGAAGTGAGCAAGACCAAAGGCCGCTTTTTTTTTTTAAAAAAAACTAGTAGAACTGGCAATCAGTTGAAAAGAAATCATCCTTCCCCAGAAGAGATGAGGAATGAATAAAATTATAAATTTTACTAAATCATCGGGGAATAGTCCTCCCGTTTCTGTGTAGTTTGTCGATGATAATTTGTAAAATATTTTTCTTTTTAAACATTTCACTCTCCTGTGTATGCAATATACAACATAGTATCGGAAAGTAATTTCGTCTAGAAAATTTTCGAATTCGAATTTTCGATGGAAGTAAATGTGGACCTCAACACTGAGTCCAAAAAAATCTAGTCTCGCAAAATGGTCTGTGGGTGGATATGAACAGCCTAGTTACGGAAAGTGGTAGGAAACTGAAATTACATATTTAATGTAATTATATGTCTGGGATGTGATAGTTTTTCCGATAAAATCGAATGTCCGGAAATCCTCTTGGAAAACGATTGTAAGACAGGTCTTATAGTAATAATAAACAATATATGAATTCAAAAAATTTATGAAATTTTATGAATAAATAAATGAGAAAAAAGTAAAAATAGAGATAAGTTCGAATTGGAAAAAAAAAAAAAAAAAGAAGCCTCTCCCATTACTAAGAATATTTTTCCTCTAATTTCTTTCTTATCTTCGATATTTACTTAATGTTCGTAAAATCGAATTTATGTACTTGCTTCATACTTTTATAAGCTAATGGTTTGGAACTGATGTTTCCATTGTTTTTACTTCTGAAATATTATAGTAATTTTGTTTATAATTTTTTTATTCATAAAAGATAGAAATGTAAATTAAAATTTAAGAAAAATTTAGTTTCACTATGAATTGATTATAATTCTCTCTGTACAGGGGCTGTGATAAAAAAGATTCATTTATTTTTTGATTAACTGTTCCAAACCTCAGTAATAATCCTAATGTATCTAATAATAAACCATTCAATCGAATAAAGGCATCAAAAAAGCAATTCTATGATATTTTTTCGAAGAACGGCATAGTAAGAAATTTAGTGATCGGGCTGAGTTGACTTTGAAATAGTGAGGGCTTGGTGATTATTTTCCAGCGATTCATCCTCTTCAGTGGAGTCATTCATTTCCCTTAAACCGCTCCTTCAGAGCTGCCTTTCTCAAAGCCGACAATTTAACTTTGCAGCTGAGATAAGAATGGTCCAACAGATTGATTTCGAAAAGGTATATCATTTCGAAAATTGGCTAAGTTGGCCGGAGTTAGAAAATATATGAGGACTAGTTTGAAAATATTAGGGTGGGGTTGAAGGATCTGCTATAGAAAAATCATTTAACAATGCCACATACTTTCGGTAATTATTTTTAAATTTTCGTTTAAACGTAACTCATTTTAAACTTTCTTATTATTAATTCAGGTTTTCTTAGTATATATATTTTCTATTTCTAAACTAATTATGCATTATTTTATACAAACCAATTATATTATATTATAAAATTTACAAAAAGACAATATATTTTGAGTTCTTTTTAGATTTCTTCTCCACCTCTTTTCAGGACCGTCTTTAATTTCATTGTTATGATAAACAAACAAGACATTACATACAATTACTTAGAAATCAAGCCATACTCAGAAATTATTTCTTAGTTTATTTAATGTTAACTGTCTTATACATTGCCGTGATTTTATTATTTGATTAAAGATATAAAATTATGATTACAATAAAGATTTAAAACATTAGACTTAAAATATATGGTATTTATAATTTGTTGTAAAGTTAGTTGTAACCAATTAACTATTCCATTTTATTGTTCCTCTATCGTATTGAGTATTTAAATATTCTGGTAAAATTATAGACAATATAAGTCAAAACAAAATAATTAATTTTGAGGAATTCATCCGCATAATAGTTGTGGCATAATGTCCACAGAGAAATTAAAAACTGGTTTGCGAGGTTGTCTAAAACCTTTGATTGTAAATGTAGTAGTTTTCATGATATTTGATAAAATAAATTGATTTATAGTTGTCCGGACAATAAGTTTGATTTATGAAAAACTTTATTTCAGAAACCATTGGACGTACAGGTGTCTGCCAGCGCTCAATTTAAAGCTAGTTAAATTTACTACAAAATAGTTAATCATGTTTATCTTCGTAGGAGTAGTATTTTTTATGATATTTGACAAAATAAACTCACAAAATGTTAATTTCAAGTTGTTCGTACAAAATGTTGGATTTTGAAAAAAAATATCTCTAGATCCATAAGACGCACATATGTCTGCCAACACTCAAAATAAAGGAAATTTAACTTACTATAAAGTAGTTTATGACACTTATCTTCGTAGTGTATTGAAATAATTTTTTTATAAAGTGAAAAATATTTCAACTCGTGATGAACATTATTGAACAACGCAAAATGGATAAGGTAACAAATAGGTATTATGAATTTTAAAAGAGGTATTTCACGCTCAAATAGTATTTATAAAACTGAATTCAATCCTAATTATCTTAATGATGAATTAAGTGCACCGAAAAAACCTTCCACTACAGGGAAAAATTATATTAAATGATTTATTCCATCATTCTACGTGAATGGCGTATTAAAAAAACTGTTGAGATATCCTATAACAATAATAGCTGACTTTATATACCAACTATAGTTCTCTACCTCTCGATCTAGGTAAGTAGATGGGTTGTATAAAGATCATATAGAAATAATCCTAATAAAAAATAATAAGCATCAAATCTCTATAAAATATCGATTCCTCTTATGACCTCTGAAGGAAGTTATTCATGGAATAAATGAATAAAATTGAATACTGTGCCGTTTCTCCTACTATTGCAAGTCAGCGGAAAGGATGGGGTGATTTATCGGTAGCCAAGCTGACTAGTAGCCCAAAAACATTGTAGTCATCTCAGATTTGGGCCGATTATTAATTAATATCCTCGATCAATCTATTTGACTAATGATCTCCTCGTTTAATGTCTTGCTGGTGTTTTGTTATCCCAATCTATTGTAAAGCTATCGTCTGCTATATTTACTAGAAATAGACTATAAAAACTTAGTTCAGTTTCTCTTCTAGAACAGATCGTAATAATGTTTAATCGTATCACTATAAGTTTAGATTTGAAATTTTTTTTTTTTTATTGTTAGACAATGTTTTACTATAAATAAATATTGTGGTGCCGAGATATTGTTTTTTTAAAATTTATTTATTGATATTTACAACTGTATAAAAAATACAAGTAAATTTGATCATAATGACATAATGATATGATACACGATGTAGAGAAACTACCCAGTATTAGAACTCTAAACGAGATATTGTTAATAAACAATTTTGCTCTCAGCTTATTGAATTTTTTCTTTATTTTTCCTATGTAATGACGTGAGTCCTGTTATAAATATTCTCTTCCTATCAACTGACGTCATTTCAATGAGACGACATTTAAATCAATAAACACACACAAAAAAATGTATTTGAGGACCAGATAGCTAATCGGTCCTAGAACGTTTGGTTCAGAAGGGGGTGGGTTCGATTCCCACCTGGTGATAATTATTTCGCGGCAGCCACGAAAAATGAAATTTGTCATTCCCACACTAGGGCTGTATTGATCCATTGAGTAAAAAAAAAAAAAAATTACGAAAGAATTTTTGACTGCTTTTGTAGAGATAAATTAATTTCAGAGCTCAACAAAATCGAACAGTCAATAAACTACATTAACACAATTCAAAAATGCACTACTGTTTTATAAATATATATAGAATGTAATCTAATAGGAAAGTAACATTCTTAATAGTCGCTATGTCTCGTAAGAATAACATATAAATAATTATTTTGTACACAATTGATATTATTCATCATTTGTTTACACCAGGGCCTGCTAGTACCTTACTCCAGGTACTTGGATTGTATGTTTAAACGCTATTGAAAAAATTGTGGAAAAATAATTTAAATTAAAACCCTCCAATCCCACATCACTATCCTTGAAGAATGGTTCCAAAACTGGAGGATTAAAAGAAATTCCAATAAATCTCACCAAATCAAATTTACCCTTCGTCGTAAACCCATGACCTCTTGCTCCACAATATCCTTTAATAATACCCCACTTATTCCTGTCGAACAGATCCGCTACTTAGGACTACATCTGGACAAACGACTGACATGCAATCCTCATACAAGACAGGAGACAGCTCGTCGATTCCGATTATTGCAACATTTATTAGACAAACGGTCTAAACTGCAAATCCATTACATAAGACTGACCTGTATAACAATTATAAGGCCTATCTGGACATACGGAGTTGAGCTTTGGGGCTCCACTAAACGATCAAATTCCTCCCGAATCCAATCCTTACAGTCCAAAATCCTTCGTAAAATCTTTTTTCCTGAATCAAGTCATCCATCAGGACCTCAATGTCCCCTATGTTGCCGATTTGGCCAAAACCAGATACCAATCCTTCCATGAAAAACTTTCCAACCACCCAAATCCACTTTTTTCTAGCCTTACTTTTCCTTCATTACCTAATAATCCTCCTAGGCGGCTGAAAAAGAGATGGTCTCGAGATCTTCTCTATAAATGTTATTGAAGTCTATGAATGGGTAGATTCTTCATATGTTTGTATCATGCCACTATGTCACCAACAGCAAATTTACTTGTTGCATATATTTTATAGAGTTGTAAATAACAATAAGTAAATTATTTAAAAAAAAAACATTAAGAGCGTTTTTGTCTACAGGTTAACATGTCAACATGTTATTTAATCAATTATTATTCCCTGGAAGAGCCAATTATGTTAATAAATGATAATGGTTAATTCTATTATACAGCGATTCGAGGTCTCATATATTAAGATGGTTTATCTGTATTTTGACGTCTTAGCTGCCGCGGTCATGTCACAATAAAAAAAAAATCCAACAACATTATCGTATAATTATGCAATACAAAACAAAGTTAATTAACGTCGAATGTAGATATTTATTTACTTTTTTTTTTTTTATTTTGGTTCTATTCCTCAATTAAAGACCTATACACTCTTATCGAGCGAATGTCGATATTCATTTCATGGAGTCAACACGAAATAAATACTGGGAATCTAACCCACAACCTCCTGAACCGAGCACTTTGTCTCTTGCCCCAACGTGCAGATATCTGGCCCTGGAATATTCATATTGTGGTAGACTTCATACTTAATATTCATAATATAAGTAAATAGATATAAATTCAATTTAACAAATCTTCAAAAAAATACAAACATAGACAAAATAGAAAAAAAATATATATATAATAGGCAATTCTCTACATAAACAGAATAGAAACAATGAAAAGTAACTAACAAAGTATATTTGTATACACTCATAATCAACAGGAAAAGAATAAATGTATACACTACATATTAATTTATCAGAAATAAATTAAAACATAACTTTTAATAAGTAAAAAGTGAAAAAAAATAAAGTAAAAAGAATTAATATATTTAACAAGATTAATAATTTCTATTTGGCGAAGTTTGGGCTTATGACATCACCAAAAAAGTTTGAGATTTAACTGAGATATTTCTAAGAGTATGAAATATAAAATTACGAGCCATTTAATTCAATTATACACTGAGGAAAAGAGGGGAACGAAAGATGGAAAACACATAACTTAAACGAAAAGGACATATACAAATAAAATCTGATACGTTTCGACAAAGTAGGAAAGGAAAATCACATGATTTAAAGTTGAACTCTTCAGTTTCAATTGCTTTTCTATTCAACTTTCTCAATGACAACAATAGCAATACTCCAGAAAGGATTCAGCTCAAGAATCTAGTCATTTCGAAAAGGATAAATTCTCCTGAACAAACTAGATAGAAAATCTTTGACATCATCAGAAAGTTCCCCGAAGCCAAACAATGGAAGTTCCAGATGTTTAAATAGAAAAAGATTATTTAAACTAAGAGATAGAGATAGATGGGTGGAAAGAGAGCGAGAGATGTCAGTTGAGAATTATTTTACTGAAACATTTTTTTTTTTTTTTTTTTTTTTTATCACTGTCATGAACGTGAATAAAATTAAATATAATTTTAGTGATATGAGTGTGTGTACACTTTTTGTACATGTGTTTGTCGCATGCGTGTACTTCACTGTACGTTTATCTCATGAGAAAAGACAATGTGGACATAATGGAAAAAATATTAGAGAAATTTAAACACTCAAGTTCTGTAATAACTACAAAGATCAAATTCAATAGGAAACAAAGGTCAGTTTGAAGATTGGTAGTGCTTGCTATTTTTATTCATTACTTAATAGGCACCTTATTTCCAAAAATAAAAGTTAGAATTTTATAAACAATTATTTTATGACCATATGAAATATTCCATTGTTTTATTGGAATACATTATACAATACATTGGAATACAATTTATATTATATATATTACATGACCAGCGTAAAATATTCCAATCAAGTAATAAGCTAGGGAATTATGATGACAATACAACATCGAATCGCTTGACCGATGAAAGCCACATATATTTTGAATTGTATATATTTCAACACGCTAACTGAAATATAAGTCCGCAAATCTATCGGTTATGAATAACAAAAGGATCAGCAAAATGATCAATGGTATTCCAAAGGGGAGATCCATATTACAAACAATATTCATATAGGTGGAAAACTGTTGTTGGTCACTTCAATCTTGGGTGAAGTCAACTCATACCTGGAAGACCACCGGTCAGGGAATTGTGTATTAGTGTAAAAAATTGTCGACTGTTTTCATTATAGTACTGAAATGCTTCACAGACATGCGAACTGAAAAAAAATTATTCTATAAAAGACGAAACTACATTAAAAAAACAAATATATATATATATATATATATATATAGTTGATGGCAAAAATATTAATAATAAAACCCAAAATAACAGCTGGGGGTGCGATCAAGAACAAAACACTGTAAATATATATATCTTTTTTATTCAATATATCCGACTGCTCGGCTCATATTGTAGGTCTTCAGAGCTGAGGCAACAATATATAAATATAGTAAGCATAATAGAGTTGAAGTATGAGAAAAATAAATAAATACAGTGGACATAAATTACAATTATGAGAAGGTGGTTGGGGGATGCGGTCAAAATATAACACAAATAAGTTGAAGTTATCGTGCCACGATTAAATAAGTTATTTCAACTTATTTGTGTTATATTTTGACCGCACCCCCCAACCATCTTCTTCTCAAATTCATCCACCGGCAAATATCTCTCATCATTATAAATTACACACGGGAAAATATGTCAAATTAAATTAAATACCTCATTCTTTATTAAAAGTTTAAACGCGTACAGCTTAAATCAATTTCGCAAATTATTTTTAATAAATATCCCGTAGCATTTATTGTAATTTTATTGTGGCACATAAACCGTTAGATTAAATTCATAAAAGTGTTTCTAACATTGAAAATTTCTATTACTCCACGTACACTTAATACGAGACTAAGTTGAAACGGAATGAAATAATTGTTTTAATCAAAAGGCAAGAGTGGGAGAAAGGCCAGATATTAGACGAAGAACAGGTAAAAGGTAAATTAGCTATTTGTTAAAGGGGCTGCTAGTGCAATGGGAGGGGAGTCTCTTTAATGGATTTACTGCGTTAATAAGGCCAGACACTTAATAAGTCGGTATTTATCAGTGGAGACTATAACTCAGCGCCAGGCTCAGGTAAACTGGGTAACTGATCCATCAAGGTGGAGGGATGACCCAATTTGTCCAGGCGTTCTACAAATGGATCCCGAATTCATTAAATAGCTTTGGGATATTTCGGAATATCTGGCGAGCTGCGGCTCCCCGCATCTGCGGCTTCTTCGGTCGTTATCGTCACGACCCTTCGGGAATTGAGGTTAGCGAGCGACCGAGAACCATTACTCTCCTTGTCCGAGGAGGTTAATGTGCAGCTCAAGATGGTATAAATGGTAAATGAAGTTAGAAAAATTACAAGGAAAAAAATATGAGCACAAATGTGAAGGAACTAAAGAAAGGTGGTAAAAGTAGTGTAGGTCAGAAAATGACTTAAGTTAATCAAGTATTTTCTCAGGTTTTACTTGGAATCACCATATCAATATCAAATTAACCTAAAATCTACACAAGATTACCTATACCGATAAGATAAATATATAGATTACCGGACATGATAAGTGAGGGATCAAACTAAGTACTATAAATAAACACTGTAATAGTGTATAAACCCTAGCAGAATGTAAATAAAGTTAGTATTATCCAAACAACCTAGGTGTTTACTTCGTTCCCCAATATCTCTCTTTTTTTTGGTCCTACCGTTACTGAGTATCTTAACTAACACAAACATCCTCATCTACAAAAAAAAATAATTAAGGCATTACTAAAGTTCGGTTATGAAGGCTGAGGAACGGCATCCTGTACGAAACGAATATAATTATAATCATTCAAAAAGAAGGTCCTGGGAATCGAGGTAGATTGATCCTTATTTATAAGAAAAAGGAAAACTACATCGTGAACTTTATATAATCGATAAACGATTTTATTAAACAACGATTTAGTAAAATCCCACCTAAAAGCAGTTAGAGGCAGACTTATAACTTAGTCAATCCGTCCCGAAGACCGATACAAGACATCCTACTATAAGTTCTATGTTAATTTAATTTTTTCCCCTTTTTCTTACATAATTATTTTAGTATTACTTAATTATTAATTCTATAAATATTCTTTGTTTTTTTTATTTTTCTTTCATACATTAATTACATAACTATTATTATTTTTATTTATTCATGTTTTTATTTTTTTGGTTTGCCCTAGGCCAAAAATGCACATAGGGAATGTCAAGGTTCATTTCTCGTGGCCACCGTGAAATAAATATTGACCAGCTCAGGTGGGAATTAAAACCACAACCTTCTGAACCAAGCGATCTGGGACTTTTGTCCCAGCCCGCTCAGCTATCTGGTCCTCTATTCTTTTCTTTGTCCTTCATAATTTTGCAATGGTTAAGTATTGTACGTAGTTAGGGGTGTCTTTTTCACAAGATTCAATAGACCCATCATTAAATGTTGAAAAAACACAAATAAAATGTTAAAATAACCTGGATTATCTCTATAGCAAGTCTGGTGAGCCAATTCATAAAAAAAATTTTGAGGTAAATGACATCCAGTTTAATAAAATTTTTATTAAATTATTATGACATGGTACAATAATAGACCACTGTCCTATATTCATTTACTTTAAACCTCATAATTTCATATAGGAAATCATGTCACAATTTGTGCATCTTCACTACTCCTTAGCAAAGCCATAGCTTGCTTTCCACAAATTGTGACATGATTTCCTATATGAAATTATAAGGTTTAAAGTGCATGAATATGGGACAGTGGTTCCGAAACGTTGTACCATGTCATGATAATTTAATAAAAAATTCATTGAACTGGAAGTCATTTACCTCAAATTTTTTTTTATGAATTGACTCACCAGACTTGCTATAGAGATAATCCAGGTTATTTTAACATTTTATTTGTGTTTTTTCAACATTTAATGATGGGTCTATTGAGTCTTGTGAAAAAGACACCCCTAACTACGTACATAACGGGACAGTGGTTTCGAAACGTTGTACCATGTCATGATAATTTAATAAAAAATTCATTGAACTGGAAGTCATTTACCTCAAAATAAAAAATTTATGAGTTAAAATAACCATGTAAGCCAACTAGGCCTATATGGAAATAAAGAAATTTCCAACTAGCAAATACGTTCTAGTCTGATATACTACATTTTCCATTACTCATAATTCCTTCTAAGAAACCATGAAAAAATTGTACCGTGACGTACTATAATGAACGGTAATAAGCAAGCACAATATATAATCCATCTTGAAGTCTTTATTTTAATCTACGATTTATTTTCTCTGTTCATAAAAATCACTTTATGTATGTAAACAACAGAGATTGAATATTGATACAATGTGTTCAACGGAATTTTTTTTTCTAATCCCCATGGGTGCTTGGGGATGTCAAGATGTATTGAGTTGATATCATGATGAGAAATACAGTTTGAAAGTAGCCCCTTTTTCTGCATTTGTAATAAATTTGAAGAGGGGCTGAGGAAAAGAGTAGTAGTTTGTGTCAGTCTAATGGTGCCGGGTCTCTCCAGATTTGGTGAGTCAGTTGAGTTACTTGTCCTCAGTTTAGACTGAGTCTGTTCATGTGTGTCTGGCACCATTGTGGCCGTTCAGCCGGTGTCAAAATCCTAAATAATGGGTTCGTACACTGCTGAAGGCAATTCAGAAATTTTATATGCCTCCTCGTGATAAATTCTTTCACAGCTGGTAGGTCGAGTGTCGTGTGTATGTGGTCCGTCTTTGCTCTATGTTACGAAGTATGTCTGACTATAGGTCTCAGTACACTGCTCCGAAACTGGAGCTTCTTGGCTGTTGTTGGTGCTATGTTGAACAGTACAGCAGGGCTGGCCTCAGCACACTTTTGTAGATCATTAATTTGAGACGGAGAAAGATATTAAGGAAAGTTAACAGGTGTTTAAGCCTGTAAGACTTTGTCCTAACCAGCTTGAGTTTCTAGTTGCAGTGGTGAGCTAGCGCCAGGTGTCTATGAAGGTTGACCCCTAGATATACTATGCTGCCTGCTGGTCTATTCTCGCATCCTTGCATCTGTTCTTCTGGAACAAGAAAATAATGCAGTCAGTCTTCTTAGAATTAACAGTAATATTCACCCCTTTCAGATTCTTGGTTATTTCCGGAATCTGCTGTTATCGGGCAGAACTATAACAATTAATTCATATCATATACTGAGGCTTACCAGCTCAGGTACAAAACGTTTAGTCCGTGTTTTGTACTTGTAAGTGTTTGGAACTGCAATATACCTGCCAGAAATAAATGTTAAACAATCAAACAGGTTTATATTACTTTAATGGTTCTATGCTTTTACATAGGAACTATATGCATAACTATTAAAACACCCATGAAAGTTTTATGATCCTTTTAACACCAGATACGGCGTGTTATGGAGTCATCACAATCTCATAATCATTTGAAATAAATCTGGCAATTTAGAACACGCAACATAGTTGTTTGTAATTTATTGCCGGCCCATCATCAATAAATATGTATTTATATAAGAGTCACTACACATATAATTTTGGTAAAACTTACCAAATGATCTGTTGTAATGTCAATTAGCAGACAAACATCATCATGAAATAAACATATAAAAACAAAACAATTTTTTGCTGTGCTCAAGGACTGTATCAGATTGCGACCACTCTCTAAAGTGATAGCGTACCACCATTGTGTTTGGGGCTTTAGCGCACTTCCTCACTACCAGTTATGCGCTGGGATCTTTTGAGCTCTGCTCTACCCTTCACACGTGGGGGATAGAGTGGGCTCAGGGATCCTCAGGTAGATTGTGTAAATATTGTATATAAGAGAGTAAATGTGATTAGAAATTATATTATTTTATCATTATGTTATTTTATTATATTTTATTTTTTTCATACACATAGTTTGATTATGTTCATTT
Organism: Halyomorpha halys; assembly: GCF_000696795.3. NCBI lineage: Eukaryota > Metazoa > Arthropoda > Insecta > Hemiptera > Pentatomidae > Halyomorpha > Halyomorpha halys. Next base: position 172,378 of record NW_027106937.1, read on the forward strand.
TGTTTATTCTTCTGTTTGTATATATTTTAAGAGAGATTTTTTTTTTCATTCATTTATTTATTTTATTTTATTTTAGTATGAATGTGATCCTTCATCACTATTACCTATTGCCCCCAAAAAAAAGAAAAGAGAAACAAGTAGTTCCTGCGATTATTTATTCTAACCAGCTTTTAAGGTATCAATTTTTTTTGTTTTATTAATCTAATTACTAAGAAGTTATATACCGTAACTTTACCGTTCTTGCTGTTGTTGAATAAAAAAAATATATATATATAATTTTTAAATAGGTGATTTGAACAAAATAAATGTTTTAAGCTTTTATTTTCATATTAATATTGTAATTATACTTTTTCATTAATCAAAACATTATACAAATTAGTAAGTTTTTTCCTTATGTTTCGGTATGTGAATTTTTGATAAGTAACAATTTTTTTTTAAAAGTAAAATATTCCCTTCTCCGGACATCAAATGAATTTCCTAAAGTAGCCAATAACATTAAATTTTATATATATATTTTTTGAACATAAAAAGTTTTCGCAAAAAAAACATTCTGTGGTAGTATTTGAAGTGTTCATCTTTTAAAACAATTTCTAATTTTATTCCCAGTAGCGGCCTGACTAAAAACAGCAGCTAAACCGAATTCTTAGAAAGACCCTTCAACACAATAGCCGAATCTATTTTCGACACGTTGGTGTCACAGTTAAATGGTCCTTTTCGAAATTTGGACACGTTACAGATAGAACTGTCTAGATGTCAACTGAGAAAACAGCACTTTATTTTTGCATGTCAGACCTGTTTCACCATCGAACGGCTGACTAACGAACATGCAGGTATTCTAAAACTAGATGCAGACAGTTGGACATTGTTCTCAAATGATTATCCGTGTTTACTTTACTGATCTTATGTACTATTAATATGACTAGTAAAATTTTATTATTAGAAGTTTATAGTAATTAAATAATAAACAACAGAACAAATTTTTTTATATGAAAATTGGCTATGGGTTTCACTAACAATTGAAAACTTACTACAAAACTTAACACCATCCAATATAATTGTGTTGACAAATTCAGTCCAGGATAAATAAGGAGATTTAGTTTAAGAACTCATATTAATAATATGAAAATAGGTTTTGATTAGTAAAATTAATAAATTACTTTTCATTGGGGACGGTTACATTAAGAGAAATTTAGAGACTTTAACAAACAATGTTAATCTTCGTTCGCATTTATTGATTATTTACATTAAGATTATATAGTATTTACTGACAATTTTCTTAATAATATTTGTTTAAAGTTGGTAAGCCTCTCTCAAAGCAACTTTACCTAGAGGTTTATAAAGATTAAATGTATTTTTTATAAACTGACATATGTTTTTGTTCCAGTAATTGGCATAACTAGTAACAATCCTTAATTAGTAATAATAAAACTTAAAAGCCTATGGGCAAAATAATATAGTTCTTACTGTAAAAAGTAATTAAGTTGCATTTAAAAGTATGTGAACTATATGAAAAATAATCATAGAATAGTAACGAAATTTTCATGTCTAGATGAAGAATTTTTCGTTAATGGATGATATAACAAATTAAAGACTGTCTTTATTGTAGATATCGTTATAATTCTACAAATAATATAACTATTATATAATACAAATATTATAATAAGTACAATAGTTATGTATTCATGCTGTGATTGCAGTTGTCACTATTTTAATTAAAGGTGAATTATCAATTAACTTAAATAAACAAAATGAAATCAACTAATTTATCATTATTATTGTAACCTTTTCTCCTATCTCCGACTTTTTTTCTCTTCTATCCAAATTCAATTCCTGTTAATAATGGTATTTTATTAATTCTATAAAATTATTTAAATTTGAATCGAAGCAACTGTTTTTTCAACAGAAAAAAGGAAAACTTAAAATAAAAAATAAATAAAACATATTATTGCATTTGAATACTAAAGGTATCTGTATCATTAGATAGGAGTAATTACATTAGTAATTAATTTTTAATTTCCTTACTACCTAGTTTATAGGAATATTTTAATCAAATGATCAATGTTTTTTTTATTAAATAACAATTTTTTTACAGCAAATATAATTTTAATTAATAATAGATGAAATTCATTCTTGCATATTACAATTAAAATTTGAAGTGGATGATTTAAACTAATATAATGAATCAAAATACTCAGATAAAACATAACGTGAACAGAACAAATCTGAAATAAATCGGTTTTTGGGGGTGATATCTCGGATATCGAAATGACGTGAAAGAACAAACAGAAGCGTGTCATCCGAGAAACACGCAGTTGCGAGCCACGCAGTCACGGAATCGCGAGGCGAATCGACTCATTAATTGAATAGGCTGTTATGAATATAAGCCATGATCGGATAAACCCAGCTTCGATCGCGTATATTTTAACGGGAGGTATATGTTTAGTTAGTCCCTACTGGTAATTATCAGTTCGCGTGAGGCGGCAGTCATTATGGGAACACTCTTCATCCCTTGGAGGGCCCGACTTTGCGTTCTTCAGTTCAGTTAGAATGCCAGCCACTTAGCTTCGCTGCCGCCATTAGGAAGCCAACTTGGGACTAGGGAAGGGAACACAGGAAATTACCGAAAAATATCTTTGACACATACTAAGAAAAAGTTTAGCTAATAGACCTAGTAGCATGTCTACTCCCTTTAACTATCCATGCTGTCTGAATGCACATTATTCAGTAAGCACAGCAGCGCACGATAACAGCAACAAAAAAGATTATGATTATACTGTACGCTAATCAAACAGTAACAAGTAAGAACTCAAGCATATCATACTATGATACTGTAAGTGATAATGATAACACCTACAGTAACATTAAAATGTTAAATCGTAGCATGATACTGTAAGTGATAATGATATCACCAACAATAACATTTTTTATTTTTTTAAATTATTTATTTATTGTTATTTACAACTGTATACAACAAGTAAATTTGCTGTAGGTGACATAGTGACATGATACAAACATCTGGAGAATCTACCCACTGATAGGACTCCAATAACATTTCTAGAGGAGAAGCTCTCGATGCCATCTTTTTTTCAGACGCCTAGGAGGATTATTAGGTAATGAAGGAGAAGCCAGGTTAGAAGCAAGTGGATTTGGGTGGTTGGAAAGTTTATTATGGAAGGAATGGTAACTGGTTCTGACCAAATCGGCAACATATGGAACACTGAGGACCTGATGGATGACTTGATTTGTGACACAGTAAGGAGATCACTTGTATGAGGATTCCATGTCAGTCGTTTGTCCAGATGTAGTCCTATGTAACGGATCTGTTCAACAGGAATAAGAGGGGTATTATGAAAGGATGCTGTAGGGCAATAAGTCATGGACAATAACATTAAAATGCTTAACCGTAGCATGATACTGTAAGTGATAACGATAACACCTACAATAA
>NW_027106937.1:177923-187459 GCF_000696795.3 Halyomorpha halys
TTTAAGTCCAGTTTGTTTTCCAAATCATTACGAAATTTGTCCCAGTCAACTCGTCCTTTAATCAATGAGGGATACAATAACATTAAAATCACAAAATGATTAGTCAACCCTTTGGCTACTTAGCAAGTATCAGCTAGCGTTGTTGAATTTAATTTCATCGTTTCTAGATTTTTAGCTAATTACTTAAACCAGACGTCACCATAACGGATAAATTAGTATATTAACACCTGTAATTAAACATTTATCGTATAGAAAAAATATTTTTCAACCATTATAATCTAGTGTAAATTAGAAAAGAGGATCTCAAGTTTTCATTTCGTAGGAACCTCACAGAAATAAAAGTCGAGACTCCAGGCTGAATTCCAACCAGCTCTAGTCACGAGCCATGGTGCTTTAATTTGCTCGGCTACGACGCGGCCATATACTATATGTATAGGTATATGGAAATTACTGGTAACCAATGAGTAGGATTTTCATAACGTGGGATCGCCAATTTTTGTTTTTTTATTTATTTTATTTTATACCAGATCGGCCTGGTATGGGTCTTACATGGTTGATATTACCGTTATATTATATCTAAAGACACCCCTAACTATATGCAATGTTGTTATTAAAAGAAGAAAAAAATAAATAAAATAAGTAGATAAGAGTTAATGCTTCTTAATAAAAGAGGAATGTAAAATTAATAACTAAAAATAATGATATTGGCACACTTAAATAAAACAAACAATTGCCCTCTAATAGTGAAAAGAAACAAGTTAATTTGAAAAAGGGACGAGAGAAGAAAATAGAAAAAATAATTAAATAAAATGAGTATTAATAAAAAGTAAAATTGAGGTAGCGTGACTATGAATTAATTTTATATTTATTAAAATTTACAACAGAATGTCGTGGTGTCGCCAAGAAATAAAAAAAAATCTAAGTTCTTCCAAAGTAATTTATATATTTTCTTAATTTTCAGAAATGACAGAGTTACGGCGGCATGAAAACTCTAATACGACGTAATTTTGAAATTAATAACAGCAAGTAATAACAAGTTTTGCAAAAAATACAAGGAAGGAATAAACAAGCGTTACAAACTATTCATTTGAGAGTATACTCAGAAAACATGAAGCGCTCTAAGAGCCCAACAGATCACTTAAGACCAAAACAGATTTCGGTTTAGTTTGTGATACACCACCGACCGAATCGAAATGTAGAACAATAGGGTTCCGTTTTGTTCACAGATAAATCGTGATAAGAGTTTTCATCCTACGAATGATAACCAGCTTTACCAAGGAAAGTAAAAGTCACAACTGCATTACAAAATTTTGGAAAGAATTTTCTGAATTTAACTACCCCAGAGGTTTCTAAGTGTGTTCAGATGGACAAACATAATACTGCGATTCGCATTAATCACGCAATGCAATAAGGAAAATAAATAAAAAATGTTATAAGGGAAAAAATACTAATAAAATCTATTAGTGAAAATATGATACATATTATTGGTTTTAGTACGATTATGATCTTTTAAATCTTCAAATCTTCAGAAATAAAACTTAAGAAGGAGGTAATTTCGCATTAATGACTTGTTGCAATTACTTTTAAACCATTGTTTAAAACGTAATTGCAACTATACTAATTTTTAATTACTTTTTTCAGATAAACAATAATCAACAATAAACTTGATTATTGTAGGATTTGAATTTTTTGAACACATTTTGAGTTTTTTACAGCTTTGAATGCTTGGATGACACTCTACCATGCCTAGTAGTTCCATTTTGTTAGAAGATACGCTTTCAGAACTTTATGTAAACTAATTTTACCGTCAATTTACTTTAATTTAATTTCAATTTTACCATTTAGAGAAAGTAAGGTGTTTATATGGGTTAATTTTTTTTTTCTTTTTTTTTCTAGGCCTTTCTTTACGAACAACTACTAGAATAATGAGGTGTAGATATGCGACCGTAGATTGATAAGTAGAGAAGATAGTCGGGGGTGCGGTCACCAAATAAACAAAAAAATATTTCTTCGTGCCGATGTTACGACCTAAATTTCAGGTGTTTATCAGGGAGCATTTCATATGTTTTATCAGGAAATATTTCATTAATAAACATTGCATAAGTAACTTGTTTTTTTTGTTTTTTTAGTATATATAATAAGTAAATTATATTAATGATCACCTGGTCTAAAGTTTAGTACCTGAACCTAGTAGGTTTGCAGCCGCACCGGTTTAATGTTAGGTATGAGTGGGCAGTGCAATAATACTAAACTCAGTGAAATAAAAAGCTTAAGTTTAGCCAGAAACTAAGCCAATGATCCCTAAGGAAGACCTTAAATTTAGGTCTAAACGTCGGCACGAATACATTTCTTTTGTTTATTTACTAACCGCACCCTTAGACCATTTTATCCACTTAACTACTACAATAATTAGAAAGAATATTTTTATAAGGTGTATTGATATTTGTATATCTTCTGTCAAAATCAAAGGTTGCAAAGTTGGTATTCGTGACCATCATTCCAAAAAGATAAATGATCAGATTTTCAAACCCCAAGAAATGCCACCGAGATTCCATTCTGGTCCATAGATGACTGGAATATCCTGTGTGTTTTTATTATAACTTAAATAAATAATACAAAAAATAATGATTATTTTTAATATGGTTGTTTTAGTTATGGAACTAACATATTCGTTTTACAGCAAATAAGGAATTTTTGAACTTTTTACGTTTTTTACGTTCCTAAGCACATTTTAAATTTTATTTTTAATAGTCAATCAATACGCACTTTAGTTTCTTTTAATTAAATACACTATAGGCATTATAAATTTATATATATAGAATTTCATTGAATTAATTATTCGGAAATCTCAAAACAATAGATAGGTGATAAGAATATGCGAACGATACCAAATACAATTGCATGATTTATACAGCAAAGACCGTTCCAACTGTACAACAGCCTTGATGTAGGACAACACATCAACCTTTACATGACGTCAGTGAAGCAGCAACAACACTCGACCATACCGCTGAAATTTATTGCAACGTCCAGTGGCTCAATTGGCAGAGATAATGACATTGGTTGCATGCAATCTCCGTGCTATATCAGTCTCCCTACCTGATAAATATTTCAAAATTGATCAATGGGAGGAGTTGTTATTTTGTGATAATATTTAGTATTATATTGAGAATATTTTATGATATGTTAAAAAAAAGAATACATAAACAAAAAACATATAGTATATTATCAACGAATACATTCCATCAATAGTCAAAACAAATATTGGCATTTATAAATTCATTCTGCAGTTTCACTTCAATTAGTTTTTGCTATGAAACAACCCCCTCTCCCCCCCCCCAACTCCTCCATTTTATTATCGCTTAGAATTAACAAATCTCTTTCGTGAATCGCTTCAAAATCACCCTTTCTCAAGATATTCTCTTAGGAATCCTCAATCCTTATTTCCTTCTGAACATTATCGAAACCTCTTTTTATATTATATAAATAAAGCAATGTGAATGTAGCAGGCGAGAATAGTATCGCCTCACTAGAATCTTCTATTGATATCTATGCTAGAATATTAGGGTAGGCAAGAATACCGTGAAACTGATTTTAATTAACCAAAGAGAAATATGAGCATTACGTTGCACCAAAATCAAACTGTCTACTCATACCTAACATTAAACCGCCGCAGGTGCAAACCTACTAGGATCAGGTACTAAACTATAAACCACGTGATTATTAATGACTAATATAAATTCAAACAAACAAGTTACTTATGAAAGGTATATTAATGAGATATTTGTAAAAATTACTTATACCAAGTTCTTAGGCTAACATAGCTATAATTGAAAATAAAGTTTAAATCATTTTAATACTACTAAACTGTTATGGAACAATTACATAACAAGTTATATAAATAACTTCATTTATACACACATGAATGTTTCTATGATCCAGTTTAACCTTGGACATACAAATTGTTATCGACCCATAACTATGTCAGGACCTCTATTTGAAATACCGCCAGTCGGAACTCCCATTGAAAAGTATTGGGTGGCACAGTCAACAAAACAAACTGCTATACATAATTTATTAACCTTTGTTTTATAGGTAATAAACATATTCTATGTGACTATTTTCAATAACTTGGCAATGCAATCAGAAACATATGACAAAGATAGGTAAGGTATCTATTAGAACAATGGTTGAGCTCAAACAAACACCTGTCACATCAAAGTTCACAATTCTTTACTGAATAAGATAAATCTTATTAGATAAAATAGCTTTATTAGACGTCGTCGTCTATTTCTTTTTCATCACTGAGGGCCTTGAAATAGTAGCTGTTGACAATGAAGATAAACAAGACGTAGACGATTAGCGCACGAATGGTATATATCAAGAATATGAGCCTAAAATGAGCTAAATTAAAATGCTTGATAGAAAGAGGGACCATGGTAGAACCTAAGAAGATTCCCAGAATGAGCATGAAGAGAACTGCGTGGATGTAGATCCAGAACCGCACGAGCCAGAGCCACCCTCCTTTGACCCCGACGACGAGAAGCACAGAGGATACGATTTCCAGTAAAACGATGACAAAGTCCATCATGTAGCCGATCATCACGATAGGCACCAGTTCATTCATTTTGGATTTCTTCAAGTCGATGAAGTCATCTGCTACCGAGGCGATCCCCAATATTATTTCCACATTGCCGATCATGCAGGCGGCTACTCTCAGGCTAAAACAGCAGCATGTTTCTATCCTCGGTAAGGAGTTCATCTCAACACACTGCTTCAAGAAACATAGAACGTATAATCTATTTAATAGGTATAGCTCAGTGACACCAGAACCTATTTATTACATGTGAAGCTATTAACTCTAACATGTGTTTCAATGACGAGAAAACTAAAATTAAAAACTTGATTTTCGAAAAGTACTAAAACCAGAAGATTCTCCATAAAAAAACATAGCTATTTATTTTTACCATAAAACTAACATACACTAATTTTTCACTTACTTGTGTATGAAATAGATAATATGGAAAAGTATTGAAATTGTGGAAAATTTATAATCGGAGTTTTCGCTGGAAAATAAGTCATAAGATCATTTCAGCCCAAATAACCTAGTTTCGAAAATGACCTGTACGTATGTATGCAAGCAGCTTAGCTCAAAATCCCAACGTTTCACGGAACTGAAATTACGGATTTAGCGCAAATTACATAACATAAAAAATCAGTGAAAACTAAAATGACTTTATTCTAACATATTTACAAGAACTACTTGTTACTGTTACTCAGTCTCTTCTAACTTCTCTCTTACTTAGCTATCTAGACTAGGAAATATATATAAACACTTGGGAAGAGGGGTTAGGAAAAAATAGTGAAATAGGAGAAGGGGTTTTGACCAATCGGATAATTTTAGGAGACTAGGTGGGGGGGTAGAGAGCCTATGAGATTTAGAAGTAAAATACCTGGAAGGGGGGAAAAGGCGTGGCGAGAAGTTGGGAGGTCTGATTTCTAAGAAAGACGCCATGACCTAAGACTTTTGTGCACTGACTTACATATGTTGACCATAAAATAGTTTGACTGATGCAAGTCCATTGTTAGATGACGGCATGTACCTGCCAAGTGTCAGCAGGCCCTTGCCTTTTGATATAGGATACTAAGGACTTGAAAGGGCTGTTAGAAGGGTTTCTGGGCCTTTTTGAACCTAGTTGTTTTTATTGAGTTTCTTTTGTAATGAAATGTGAACACATGGAACCATATGTCTAAAGTGACTGAACCTACAGTTGGGCAAGGGAAAATTGTTTAAATTTATAATACTGGTTCCTTAACTCGCATATATAACGCTAAGATGTAACAGCAACTTTGTTTCTAAAATCAACTTACCAGAACTAAGTACGACATTATTGAGTTTACACAATTTTACGATATTAACAATAATACCTCAAACAATATTCATTAAACTTGTCACATCCAATAATATCAGAAGGTCTTTATTAGCAAATAGTTCTTACCCTTATTGAAATTGTCTGTGAGGTCTTAATGGAGAATTTCCAAAAAAAGGTTAGATTTTTTTCGTTCGAATCTTCAATCCTCATTTTATGCTCAGTATTACCGGATGCTCATTAAATCAGACCAATGCGGGCGATCATTATGTTTTATAATTTAAGAAATGAGTAAATGGGGAGGTTATAGGTATGTAATCAACTTTACCGCAAATATACCAGAACAATAAGAAAGTGTAGTTTATTCTGATTATAGTCAGGTAAATATGAGTAGCGTCTTTAACCAAATCAAGGAACGGGTGTCTTCCATACCTACAAGGTCGGATTCGTCAGCCAAATCCCGGCAAGCTGAAACAGACCATTAAGTGTGCGTAGGCTCTGACCACACATGAAACCGCGAAAGGTACAACACTATTAGTTTCAATTAGTAAGCATTAGTCTAGGATATTATTACTCCAATCTATCTGCTATAAATATATGCTACTTCTGTAAGGTATAGCTATGAAATATTTGTAAACACAAAAAGAATCAGTTAACTCCTGACCATAAATTTATTGTTATGATAGGCCTATTTAAAATATTAATTCTGGCAGTCTTGGCCCATGAATCCTGTTGTGAAGTCATCGATGGTAGAATAATTACTATAGAGCAATGTAATTTGTTTTAATTTTTTTGAAGATAAATATATCCCACGTTACAATTATTAATATGCGGTAATGTTCAATCATCATCATGAATCATGTGACCAAAGATAAGTCTGTATATACTTTTTTTGGAATGATTGTCGAAATCAAACATCTGTCTCTTAGTTCACAATTTATTATTGAATAATATACGACTCATTAAATAAAAGCAGTTTATTATTCCTCGTCGTCAGTTTCCTCTTCTATACTCCGAGCTTTGTAGTAGTAACTGTTGACAAAGAGGATAAACAAGACATACACGACCAGTGTACGGACAGTGTACATCAGAAAGACGACTCTAAAATGAACGAAGTTGTAGCCCTTTATGTTAATAGGAACCAAGGTTGATCCCAAGTAGATTCCCAGAATGAACGTGAAGAGGGTTGCGTGGATGTAGATCCAGAACCGCACGAGACAAAGCCACTCTATCTTGACCCCGACGACGAGGAGCACCGAGGATACGATTTCCAGCAAGATGATAACTAAGTCCATCATATAGCCAATCCTGATAATAGGCAACAGATCTTTGAATTTCGTCTTCCTCAAGTCGAAGTAGTCATCCACCACCGAACCGAGCCCCAGGATTAATTCCATGTAGCCGATGGTAATGGCGACTACTCTGAGGCTTAAGCAGCAGAATTTGTCTAACCTCGGCAGGAAGTTCATCTCGACATATTGCTTCAGTAAATATGGCACGGAAAATCTATTCCGTAGTTATAACCTCAGTGACACTAAAACCTACTCATTACAGGAGCAGTGTAAAATTTTAAACATCTGTTTCACTGACGAGTTTACAAAAGTACTTGTAAAACGTGAATATTCTCAATAAATCCAAAAGAATATTATTTTAAAAACATTTTTCTTATATTAACTAAAAAATGTACAACAGTGAAAGTACGATAATTTACTATTATCTTTTACAAGAAATTAAAAAAAAAACTACCGACTAAATTAGTATAAATATCATTTGATTTTAATGTTTTATTTTATAAAATATATAGTAAAAATGTGCATATTATGAATAAATATAAAATAAACGTTCTTGGAGGTGTTGTTCATTCACTTACTAAAAAATAACACATTGGTACAGTTAAACAGTACAGAAATACAGTTCACTATCTTCTTCAAATATAATAAGAAATTATCTACTTTTTTCTGTTGACACAACAGACCATGCAGATCTCTCACCGCCGGAATCAGCCTTCTACACGCCTACTTTTTTTAAACCCCCATCCTAGTTATTTTTGACAACCGAGGATTGGGGGGGAAGTTTATCTACAAGGTACCACCATGGTCTTCTTGTACCTATTCTGACACCATGGTGGTAAATCAAGTTCTTATTTTGTGGGATCGCCACAGAAATAAAAGTCATCCCCCCCCCGGTACAGACGGCCAGAAGTCCACGTCTGCTTGTCTTGGGCTACTAAATACAAAATATAATTTATTTATAAAAATTTTGTATTTAAACCAGTTGTTTAAAACCTTACACTAGTATTTAACCATTTAGTTTATTATTAGTCATACTTATAGGGTTGAAAACAAGTAATGACCTGACTGAGGGTCCTACAACCGAAGCGTATTGTCCTAACAAACGAACCCAAAGCCAGCACTAACGAAGTTGGCGAGCTCCCACTGGAACTCTCTCACTCCCTGCTTTTGGCTATAATGAAATATGTCTCAGGCTCGGGGGGAAAATGCACTAGTCATCCCCAATCCATTTGTATAAATTTAAATTTCAAATCCACCATTCTGCCATTAGTGGTGATTGTTTTATGGAAGGACTTGTGTTTCACGAGCCTCTCTCGGAATTTATGACGAGGATACACGCATATTACTACATACGTTTTTCTGGGATAGCTTCGGAAATAAACGTTATCATTATTTAGTGGATTAAATCTTCAAAAAGTGGTACAATTTATATGCAATAGTAGCTTCCAAAAGCTCATGTAAATACAAAGCAAAAATACCATTCTTCCCTATGGAAAGGAAAACTCCTTTTTCAATTTTAAAACCCAAAGATAACAGTTTAACTTTTGTTCGTTTAGAGAGCCTCCTGGGGTATCCCAAATCTCTAGTTTTGACTTAACAAACTTTTGCATTCAACAATTCATTTGAGGTTTGATTTTTTTTTTAATTATTCAAATATGTACCATAATGAATGATGAGGACCTAAAGATTTATCGTTATTGTTGCATGTTGGACCATGGGTCTCATTCACAGGTACCATCCTAATGGTAACACAACGTTGAATTATGTTAAAAGCATCCAGTAAATATGACTGAGATACCAGCATCACAACGAACGAAATATATAGATTGAGTTTAAAGAGATAGGAGTAAGTTGCTTTTTTGACTGCTCTCAGTCCACCTTCCTTTTATTAGCGAAATGTGATGTGAGCATTGATTAGATTGGAAATTAGAAATATTCCTCAATTTCTTTTTTTTTTTTTAACTAGAGAACTTTTACTGAAAACTCGAACTCAAAGCTGTCTCTTTCTCTAAGAACGACTCAAATAATAAAATATACATTTTTAATATATTAGATACAAATATGAATAAATACCTGACTAGTGAATTATTAATGTGCTTCCAAAGTTGGTTCACATACCTAAAAGAAAAAAAAAAGTTTATTACTTATAAAATAATTATATTGTACATTTCATATTCATTAACACATAAGAAAATATTATATGAGGAATATATGGACGGCTAAGTTTTGCTCAGTGAATTTTCACTAACTTCACAAAAAATACCATTAACAGTTCTTTCTTTTAGGAAAATTACAAATTTTCAATTAGTTTCCCAAAAAGGGGAGAATTAGTCAGTGCAAGGTAAATATTAAGAAAATATTTATTCGTTCTAAC
>NW_027106937.1:188337-196671 GCF_000696795.3 Halyomorpha halys
TAATAAAAGGAAGATAATTACAAAGAGAAATAGAGCAAAACTATAAACATAATTAATAGTTTTTAGTGGAATTAAAACTCAAGATATTTCATGTTTCACATTGAAGATTTTGCTGAGAGCAGGGAAATAAAATTGTAATGACATCAGACCTCTAAACCAACTTCAACATAGAATAATTTTATGACAGCAGTAAGTGCCTCCGGCTTTCAACCCGAGTTTGTTATTTATTTTATAACTGAAGAGTTAATGTATGAATAGAGCTTCAGTTAAAAAATTTGAATTTGTAAAAAAACATAATGAAATATATTGCATCATTAACATCAAGAGTCCAATAAAAAGAGTTTTCCAATCAATTGATCAAATTCAATATAAATTTTTTAGAAACAGTTTGTCGATGTATAAAATAAATAATATATAAAAGAGTTTAGTAGCACATAGCTCATTGAAAATTGTAAAAATATTCATGAATAAAAGCTGTTAGAATATAAATTTGATGTTAAACTACCCATAACCACCCCACTAAACACATCCAATGAACATGCCGTTTTTAAATTTCTGGCGCTTTTTATATATTGCTAGATTTAACTATCTTAAAGTTTGCTCTTCCCATTTTAAACTAATATTTCAAATATAGGACCGTAGCTCCCCGAACATTTCCTGACCACCATACTTAAAGTTGAAATCATTGCTTGTTTCAAATTAGACTTATTTAAAAAATATAATCCTGTTTTCATATTTCCATAGTTTCTGTTATAATAATCATAACAACGATAGAAGTACGAAAGCATAATTTTAATATAAATAAAGTAAATGATTTTTTTATATTAATTTTTTTTTAATCTACTTAAAGTAAGGAAACTGTTCAACTATAAGTTTCATTGACTAACTGTGTATTTATTTTGAACTTCACATTTTATTTAATTTTTAATTTGATTCCTTTGTAAGTAATCCTTATTACTTATTTATATAATATTTCAGTATTTTTTGTTGATCAAAACATTTTCAGTTGTTTTGTATACATATATTTTATATTTTGTTAATTAATTAAATATGATAAGCAACTAAAACTGATTTTATATATTTTTTCAATTTCTGGCTAAAGAATGTTTTAAAGGTTGTATTTTTAGTGATTATATATTATATTTATTTATTTTTTTAATTTATATTATAGAGGGCTGCCCATTGCTCAGTGGTTAAGACACAGTCCTACCAATTTTGATGTCTATTGGCGGTGCCAGTTCGAATCCGGCCTGGGACGTTGACTTTTTTCATTGAGTGGCGGTCCCACAAAATGAAGAACTTTGACCCCCAACCATGGTTAGGCAGTATAGGACTCCAATGGGAGTCTTGGCCGGAAAAAAAAAATATATTTTAAACAATGTTATTTTATTTATTTAATATTTTAGAATTAGTAATTTTTTTTCATATTTACATCTCTTTATTAACTTTTGTTATCCTATTCATACATTTTGTTTGTTATTTAATTACTAGACCAACCCGTTCTGAATGCCTCTAGGCCAGTGGTTTCCAACCTTTTTGTAACGGCGAAAAGCCTTTTGTTAAAAGCAGAAAATGGCGAGACATTAACATTTCATTTAAAATAGATTGAATAGAACAAAGTATATTTTGGATATAGTTCTGAAAGTAAAAATATTGATATCAAATTAAATTATTTCACGGAAGAGAAAGAGTTTCACGGAATCACGGTAGGTAACTACGACTCTATGCTATAACAAAGGTAAATAAAAAATTCCTTTAGTTATGTTTTATATGCTTATTCACTGTTTCTTACTGAAAAAAATGAGAGATGGTTTATTAATTTAAATTAACAAAATTAAAGATACTTGGAGAAGTTTGTCGGGGGATGCGGTCAGCAAAGAACAGCATAAATAAACAAAACCATATTTATTTATTTTATGCCGACGTTTCGACCTGAGTTTCAGTGAATAAATAAATATGGTTTTGTTTATTTATGTTGTTCTTTGCTGACCGTACCCTCCGACAAACTTCTCCAAGCATTAATCTACGGTCAACTATCTACACTTCATTAAAAATTAAAGATACTTTTGAAGAAGTTTTTTTTTTTTTGAAAATTCTGTATTAAAGAAAAAAGGATAGGTAGATAAACGCAAAGAGGTAGAATGTGGAATATAATAACTAAAATAGAAGTAGAGGACGAAGATATAGGAGCAAGAGGAGGCTGATACATGGGCCAATAAGGGAGACTATTCGTCTTCTCTCTGCCTCTTATTTAGCGGTGGCTGGCCTCACGAGAGGCGCTTTATTAGCAAATAACTTGACGAACCAACAAATTGCTTGAGAATTTCTCAATGTCTTTTCAAAGGAAACCTTTCGACAAATCAAATGTTGATCTTCTTAGCGCCAGGCCGTTTGTCAGTTTCGGAAATCAATCTTCACAGTTAAAGTCTGTAT
Organism: Halyomorpha halys; assembly: GCF_000696795.3. Taxonomy (NCBI): domain Eukaryota; kingdom Metazoa; phylum Arthropoda; class Insecta; order Hemiptera; family Pentatomidae; genus Halyomorpha; species Halyomorpha halys. The sequence goes on from NW_027106937.1 coordinate 190,771, forward strand.
TTCCAGCTTTTGGAGCACAGCCTTCTAAATAGTTATTTTAATTAAATTCACACATACTCTTAGACAGCATTAGGTGTACAGGATATAAATATTAAAAAGTAAATATATTTAATTAAGAATTAAATTTGTGAAGAGGTATACAGCCGATTTGAGTGCAATGGGAACGAAATTCTGAACAAAATACAAACTTTGAAAAAACAGATAAAATATCTTTTGCCAATTATTAATATATTTTAGCAAAATAATAATAAACTTAGCGTTATTTATTAAAAGTTTTATCCGACTATATTTATTACCCTTGTTACATAAAGAATTATAAACTTCTCATTTAACATTTCGTTAATCCTCATACAAGACTAAAAAGACAAGAAACTGCGCGTAGATTCCGACTATTGCAACATTTACTAGACAAACGGTCTAAATTTCCAATCCATTACAAAAGACTGATCTACATGACTATTATAAGGTCTATCTGGACATACGGAGTTGAGCTTTGGGGCTCCACTAAACCATCAAATTCCTCCCGAATCCAATCCTTACAGTCCAAAATCCTCAATGCTCCTTACTTTGTCACAAATCAAGTCATCCATTAGGACCTCAATATTCCATATGTTGCCGATTTGCCCAGAACCAGATACCGTTCCTTCCATAATAAACTTCTCAACCACACAAATCCACTTGTTTCTAACCTGGCTTCTCCTTCATTACCTAATAATCCTCCTAGGCGTCTGAAAAGAAGATGGCCTCGAGATCTTCTTCTCTAGAAATGTTATTGGAGTTCTATCAGTGGGTAGATTCTCCACATGTTTTTATCATGTTACTATGTCACCTACAGCAAATTTACTTGTTGTATATATGTGTATACAATTGTAAATATCAATAAATAAAGTATTAAAAAAAAAATAACATTTTGTTAATTCTTACTTAACATTTAAATTTTATTTACTCGTGATTCCTTAAATTTTCCTCTTTGGAATTTAAATTGAATCTTACCAGTATAATCCAGAAGATTAAAAAAAATCTAAAATGATATTTTTGGGATAATTAAAATTAAAAAATTGAGAACAAAAAAAATTATTTCTTTATTTCAAGACGTTCATATTTAATAAAAAAAAAAAAAAGAACAAAGATTATGAAAAAAAAAACACTTGCAATACTATTATATATTATAATTTTGCTGCACTATGCCTATACATTACTTGAATTAAAAAAAAAAATGTTTGATTAGATATATTGGTACTGGTACTGGTATGTGGTGGGGGAGGGGAGTAACAAGTCTGGCAATATTGGTTAAAATTAGCCTAGTGGTCCATTTTACCAACTCCTGGCAGCTTCCTGAGTTGCCCGTACTAACCAAGCTAGGAGTGTCAAGATTCATTCCTCGGGACCGCCGAAAAATGAATGTTACTGCCCCAGGTGGGAATCGAACCCACAACGTCCCTTTGATTAGATATAAGTATGCAGTATATTTAGCAACCCAATACAATTGAGACTGGTTAATATTGTTTAAATAAATTTTTTAAAAATATCTATTTTAGTCTCAAAACATTATTTATTTATTTATTTATTTATAAGTCCGACGTTTCGGCCATCCTCAAGGATCTTAAAACAATTCTATAACAAAATAATTTTAAAAACATGCAGGCTATTCTGCCCAAATCTTTTTTATCAGTCCACAAATTATCCTAATTAGTCAAATTATCATTAAATTAAAAAATAAAATCTTTATCACTATCAACCTTCTTAGTTAAAAATTATCACAACAATCTGTTTGCGAAGCACACAGAAATTACTTGAAAATTTTTTAATTTGTTTTTAATGTGTTTTTCACAATTGATCTCTTTTGTATCTCTTCGCAATACCACAAAAATACGACTTCTAACAGCATTTGTGACCTAACTAATTAAAAATACAAAATAAACAACTGACGTATATCGAACTTTGAAATAAGCTACTGCTATCTCCAATCATAATTCATATATGATTCGTACAGAAACTTTTAAGTACGCAACTTCGGCTTTGGATTAAAGACATAAACATAAAGCGATAACAAATTATTTTTTTTTTAAATTGAGTCTTTTTTATTCTTTTACTGTTAAAAAGACGTGTAATTTATTCTTTGTATTCTGGTGATCAACTTACATCTACGGATAATTAAAAATACTAATATTGCTTTTTAATAATATAAAATACATACATATATTTTTGTCCTTTAGAGATTGGATGTCCTTAGGAGGGTGTAGCCCTAGAGTTGATCAGCTCATTAATCAAATTAATAAAAATTAAACAAAAAAAAATTTTTTTTTTACTTTATACGGTCCCAAACAATTTTAACTGATAAAAGTTATCAACTTTTTCGCATAACATTTCTCCAAGTTCTGAATTCCTTCCGCAAATTTGTTACGAGTATCTTTTCCGACAGTCATTTCATCACATTATTTTCAGAAGAATAATCACCGGTTTGGGTAAAACGTTGAAAAACGAGAAAAACAGCCATCGTTAAACAAGCCAGAGGGAGAACCGAGGGTGGAAATTAGAAATATTAAACCCACTTAACACCCTTCAAACAAATATATCACTTCAGAAGGAGTGGAACGCTCTAAGCCTCTTTTATGTATTCAACGATTTATAAATATTGACCCTTAAAGCTAAATAAGAAGAATTCGAATAAATTTTATACTACGAAATATAAAATAACTAAGATGGTATAATTGATACAAAATGGTCGATAATAGACGGAAAGAATAATTTGTGCTTGGGAAAACACTTAGTAAAAGTTGACCTCAATTCAGTGTATTTAAACGCACAAATATATACAACAAATAAAAAAATAGAAAGAAAAAATAAATTAAAGAATAGTATATAATCATAGAAAAAATAAACATTCTTTTTAAGCATAGTTACGGGGGGGGGGAAGGCATATTTATAAATAAGCAAATGCACAAACAAATTAAATATGTTGATTTATATTCGTAATGTGTACATATAAAACATGAGACTCGTGTTTAGAGCAATTATTGCTAAATTTATTTATTTTACGAGATTAATTAAAAGTGCCACAACTGCACGCAGTAGGTCTGGGGGAATCAAAGCAGGATTTTATCGCTCTTTCTTATCAAAGAGTTTATAACTCATTTACTCTTGATTTAGTTGTATTTGTAGGGGGTAAGCAACATCCCCTGAATACATTAAAGGGGTGGGTTAGAGATCCTGAGATAACTGAATTCATTTATGTAATTGGAATGTTTCTGTCTCTTGCTATAAAATAGTGCATTCGATATCTATCAGATATCATTCAGTAAATATATTAAGCCTTAGTCAATTGAGGTATAAATTAAAAAAAAATATTATTATAAAACTTAAAAAAATAAATTCATAGTGGTGTTTAGTTTTCCAAACCGAATATTAAATCGTCTGTTGAATATTGTCTTCGTAAATTTCCTTATATTGTCTGATTAATTGTTATGGCCTGGATACATTGCATTAATGTGGCAATAAACAGTAAAACAGTAATAAAATTAAATTAGAAGAAGTAATTAAATAGGATTATTAAAAAACTGATGCGCACATCGCATACGACCTTGAGATTAAATTTATCATTTTAGAAAGCTATTTTTTCATCATTTAAGGTGACAATCCCCTTACAATATTTCATTTAGACTTATGAAAAAAAATATTATCCTTATTATACTAATTAATATATATGCATTATCCTCCAAGATGTTTTTCATACAACAAATTGCGCTATGCTACCATTTCAGGAGTTACTTCCTGCTCAATAAAAAAGTTTAAATTATTTTTCTGAAGTAATAAATCTGCGTTTCCTCTCTCTAAGAGTTGTAAAGGAACCGCACTTTTATTAATATTAAGGGAGGACATAAATTAGTCATTAAAAAAAATAATATATCGCTGCCGAGGGTTGAAAGCCCATAGTTATGAGATGTTTTAATACCGCACCGCAAAAGCAAATAACAACCCCAATGAAAGAAGTTTTAACAGATCCCTACTTTTGTAGGGGAAGGAGTGTCGTGTATAAGCTTACTCAAGAACAGGGTGAGTTGCAATCAAAGCAGTCGTTATTAACTTTCGGAATTTGTTTATTTGGAGTTCAAAGTACGGCTACTGCAAGCACGGATTATCCTTCAAGTTACTAACTACTAACTAGAGTGAAAATTCAAGAAAGAAAACTAAATTCAACCCAATCCGGCCGGTTCCAGTCGTAGCAATGGACCGAAATGCAGAAATCAACAAAACTCGAACAATATTTGAATTATCAAACATTTCTGTTTCACCTAATCTTTATGTCCCCAGAAAAAATATAGTTGAGCCATCGTATATACTTGAAATTATTATTTTAAAAAGCATGGGTATAGGTATGAAATAGAGCTCTTATCTTGGTGTTATACAAAAAGCAAAATTTAATGAACTATATCATCATTTATATTAACTTATAACTGTGAGGAGAACAGTCCCAACAAAATAACATTTTATTTCTTATAAAGTGAAAAAGATTAAAAATAATGTCGTACTTTAAGATTCACTAACACAAGTTTTTTTAACCATATGAAGGTGTCCATTAACGCTTTGTTTAAGAGAAATTCACCTAAGCAGATTTTCATTGCTATGAAATATTAATTTTATTTAAATATAATGTAATTTCTTGTTTGAGACTGGCTTGTTTATCAATAATAATAATAAAAAGAATATCCATGTAGTCTCAACATGTTTATTTTCGTATGACTGTGAGTAAGTGAGTGAGTGAGTGAGTGAGTGAGTGAGTGAGTGAGTGAGAGAGAGAGAGAGAGAGAGAGAAAGAGAGAGAGAGAGAGAGAGAGAGAGAGACTTTACTAAGAAAAGAAAATGGGTTTGCTAGATAAAAAGCAATATTTCTTAAATCTACTTATACATTTTTTTTTATATCACACGAAATAATGCCATTAAATGGTTGCATGTTATTCTGCCTTTAACAAAATATATCTTGGTCTATCAACCTATTTTTATCTATTCTATTTTATACTATCTATTTAATTTACACTATATATTATATAACCTTATCAATTAAGAATGTATTGTTGATAAAGTGATTGCTTTAGTTATAATAGATAGTGTAAATTGAATAGAATTAGAATAAGTAAAATAGTGGATAAAAATAGGTTGGTAGACTACCATTAGATATATTTTAGCAAAGGCAGAATAACATGCTACTGTTGCATGCAAGCCATGTGGGATGAAAGCCCGCCAAGCAAATTAAAAAATATCAAAAAAACCAATAAACCATGGACCACATCAAACCGTTCCAAGCGCAGGGAGGAGGTAGCTATTGCCAGATTGAGAATAGGCCATACGAGTTTAACTCATAGATATCTGATCAGTTAGCAGGCACCGCCAAAATGTCAATACTGCAACAGTGTACTTACGATCAGTCACATATTTGAGAAATGTCATTTTTATTCTGCGAACTTGAGTAGATTGGGAGTAGGACCGAGTGTATCGGATGCTCTGAATGATGACCAGAAGAACGTGGAAATGGCCTTAGTTTTCTTAAAAAGGAATGGCCTTTTAAATAAGATTTAAACCAGAAAATCTGTTATACGTAATAAAAAATACCAACAGAAGTAATTATTTAAATTTTTTTTCGAAATTATTTAAAGTGAAATAGAATATAAAGCACGAAACATGGGCGTTGATGACCTCAGGGTTTTACGCCCTTAAGCCCCAGACAACAACAACATGCTACTTTTTAATGACATAATACATAATATGCTATGATATTATAGATATCCTTAAGAACGGCCGAGTGGACGAAACGTAGGAGTTATAGGCAAATAAACATATTGAGACTATATGGATATTTTCCATTATAATTAATATTTAAGTTATAATAAATAAATTAATATGTGA
>NW_027106937.1:196721-203696 GCF_000696795.3 Halyomorpha halys
AGAAGATGGCCTCGAGATCTTCTCCTTTAGAAATGTTTTTGGAGTTCTATCAATGGGTAGATTCTTCACATGTTTGTATTATGTCATAATATCACTTCCAGCAAATTTACTTGATGTGTATATACGTATACAGTTGTAAGTAGCAATAAATAAATTATTTAAAAAAATTTTTTATAAGGCCATTTGATATAAAATACGAGTAATGTAACATGGTATAAAGAGTTGGATATTGCACCCTTTTTTATTCTTCACGGTTTATTGATCCACGGACGCACTTAAGACCAATATCTCCCGAACGAACAGTTAAAAAATACAACACTGTAAGGACCGCACGTACGTGGGGATGAAAAAACAGTACAAGGAGCTGAGTGTTGACCCTGGCCTGTTTGCCGACGACAATTACTCGTCGGCGCGTGACTCGCTCATCCGCGGCCAGGGAAAGCCTTTCCGTGTTAGGCAAATAGCGGGGAGATATACGATTCCCGTCGGGATACTTGTCAGGAATCGGGGAGTTGGGCAAGCATGTAGCGTCCACCTTGTATAAAATCACAGGCCATATCACAACGTTGTAATGCCTTATTAGTGGTCTTAAACTAATGATTCTCTTATTATTTCGATAAATAAAGTTTCATTCTCCTTTTTACTCTTTAGAAAAATAAGAATACATTAAAAAAACTTATATAAATAAATCCATAGTTTAAAAAGTGATAAAGATTACTATGGTTAATCGATCTATCATTATGCCCCGGGCAGAAAGCTATAAGGCCGTCAAAGAAGGCCACTGGCCTGCCCCTGACACACCCCATGGTCCCTATTGTTTTTAAACCCCTTATTCTTCTATATTAATGAAACGTCCCTCCACACGCCCCGGCTTTTCACTGCCCCCTTGTTGCTTCTCCATTTATTTATCAATTTTATTAATGTCTATTTATTTTCTTATGTTGTAATTTAAAGTTTTTCCCCTTTTCCTTGGCTGGATGAAAAATAAGGCTGGAGATTAGGATTTTTTTTTCTCCATCTCAACAAGGGGAGGGTTCTATCTTTCTAATTTAATGCTGGTCCCTCTTCCCAGACTGGCTCAGGGTTAAATGAAGTTTTCCGCGATTTTGGGGGGAAAAAATAGCTATAAAATTTGTTCTTCATTCTTAAACTGTTTAGCTACAACTATTTTTACAAGCATTCATATGTATAAAAAGAAAATTAGTCTTTCTGTAAAATAAGGAAATCAATATGATGAATAATGATTTAATAATCTTGATCCCTTAAAAAGTAAAATATTTCAAATTTTTAACTGGAGCTACAGAATTACTCTAGTAGCTTTTTACTGGTCCCTTGAAAAACATAGATTGAAATCAATGTGTTTTGTGCTAGCGATAATATTATAATGTAGTGCCACATTTTTTATAATTTAAAATCTTCAACTTTTCAAAATAAACCGCCTTTTTACATATTGGATGAGATAAAAGCTATTGTAATCTGCATTTATACTGTATTAAATTCAAACCGTGTTTTTATAATTGCGAAATTGAAAGGAGCATTCTATTTTTATTACTACGCCAGAAAGTATGAATGAATGAATGAATGAAAATCAATCTTTAGAATGGCACACTTGGTCCCCAAAGAATAACAATTTGGAACAGTTTTAGCAGCTTTTGTCTAGCTCTATTAACTTTTGAACATAATTAAACAATATTTAAATAAAATATGAACAAAAATACATATTTATCTATGCTTATGTTTTATATTCTTTAAAAGTTCACGGAAATTTGATAATCTAGGAGATGGATATGTAGTTGATGTTTGAATGAAGTTGGGGAGGAAGCTTTACGGATAGATAGTGACAAGAAGTTCCAAAATGAGCTAGCTCAGACAGCAAAAGATTTTTCAAAGGAAGCATTTATGTAGGAAGGGGGATATAGAGACCGTTAGGTTGGGATCTTGTGTTTAATAGGCTAACAGATAAACGTAGAGTAAGGAAGTCATTGATATTGGAAAGTGCAGGATTATTAAGCAGACTAAAACGTAAAACAATCTTCAAAGCCGCGAAACATTGCAAATTCTAATCTTCCGGGCTCAGAATAAAGACTTTTACCAAACTGTGGTGAGTTATACTTACTATAGTTATATGAGTTGTACAGGAATTCGTTATGTTAACGAAAAAATCGTTACCCGTAGTGCCCTAACCGAAGCTGACCTTATAAGCTGTTAGGTTGAAGGTGAGGAAGATTACGAAGAAGTAATAGTTAACAAGATTTGAAATCCACAAATTTTTCCTTTTTGAACTAGGCTGTTCAACACACTCTTGTCGTCGTTAGGAGGAAACGTTTTCGCTAAACACTCAAAGTTAAAATATTTCAGGATCGCAAACACATCCCCTTGCAATGAATTTAGTAACAAAAGTAAAACTAGTGAAACTACAATACACTTATAATAAAATTTTATTCTACTGATGTTCTAATGCTAAATATTATGTTCGTTAAGAAAGCCAAGATAAAGTATTCCCTATAATATCTATGAAATAACCCTATAATTACCTGATCCTCTTCTGCACAATGTGTTCATTAGTATTAAGCACCGCATAAGGAATGCGATATAAAACATTTAACTTTTTCGCTTCTAATATGCCATACATTAATCAAGTTTGAACATATATAGATTTTATTTAACACGGAAATGACGATTGAAACTACCAATCGTAATGAAATCATTATCAGCAAACGAAATCAAATGAATGTAATCGATACAATAGCAGAATGATCCAATATAGATATCAGAGATAGCAGATACGTTGAGGCTAATGCCATGACAGATAGGCAATGAATCGCATTGAGAACAGCTTTACGAGAGGTTTGGTCGACAATGGACGATCCTTTATGAGAGTTGACGCCAGGCATAGCCACTATAAAGCCATCTTTATAGGTCCACGTCTCCACTTATAGCTCTTTCTGAGTCAGCTGTAAAAATGTTTCAAACCCACATCTAAGGGGTTAATGAGACGAACTTCCTTAAAAGAGGAAACGCTATTCGAGTTCAGAAGAATTTAACAACCCTTTACCCAAGGAATGACTTAAGAAAGCCGGTTTTAAATTTGGTGTTTTATACCAAGGATAAAAAGCTCTGACTAATATACTATAATAGTTGGGCGCAACGGTTTCACTCTCGTTAAATTTGGATTCCCGTTTTATGCGAAGTTTACATGATAAAGTGAAAATTATGTGGAAAATAAAAGGACAAGTCAATAAAAAAAACTCGATGATAATTTTCCACTATATAACTTTCGACTAACATTTTTTTTTCGCAGGGTATGTTTTAAACTTTATAAAATAGTACTGGCCGTATTTGAATTCTTCCTCCCAGTGTTATATTTATAAAATACTGGATTTCTCCACAAACTGATTTGAAGGAATTTTTTTTTATTTTCTTCAAACCTTAATTTTTAATCACGTACCGGCCACTAAGGACCACGTGAATATGGTTAGGCTTCTTTAGGAGTCTTGATTTTATTTCTTCCCATCCCAGTTTCGTGAACCAAGACTGCCTTTCTTTTCTTTCTTCGGCCCACTTCGTACCCACTTTTTCTCCTCTTCCAACATTAGTGAGATTTTCAATGTTTTCCTATACGTATCTCTATCTGAAATTTCAAGTCTCTTTAATTCCTCTCTCATTTGCCTCGTGTATCCTCCCATGTTTGTAGCTAAACATTTTTTTAAAGATCTTCTTATTCAATCTTTTCTTCTTCATCCTCTTCATACACCCGTAGAAGCCTTCCGATTCTCATCTCGGTTTCCAGGTCTTTCATGTTTTTGTAGATCTCTCCGTTAGCCTGAAACCTTCTTGTGTTTTCCTGGGCCCATAGATTTTTCTTAAGATCCTCCTTTCTATGTTTAGCAGCCTTTCCAAGTTGGGCAAGCATGTAGCGTCCACCTTGTATAAAATCACAGGCCATATCACAACGTTGTAATGCCTTAACTTTGCATTGGAGGAGGAGGAGGTACTTCTTATTGTAAATTTTATCTGTTTGAAAGCTTAAATTTTCTAATTTGGTGGTTTTCTCGTGGATGCTCTCTTTCTCAGAACCGTTGTAACAAATTATTTCTTCCAAGTCATTAAATTTTCATGTCACTTTTATTCTTCCATCAATGTTTACTATTTTTTTTTCTTAAAATTTACTTCAGTAGTCATGAGCTCAGTTTTTTCATATGATCAACCTCACATTTATTTATTATCAAATACAAATATAAAATTGTAAATACTAAAGAACAAAACCGGTACTTTTACTGGGTTTTTTCTTCATATTAAGTCGGATTGTAGGGTCCACTGCGTGCTGGGAATTCTTTGCGGTCCTTTCGCGTCGCTAGTGAAAGACGAGAAATCATCCTTTGGTGATAAAGGTGAAAATGTGAGTCAGGTTGCAGAGAATAAGCTCCTAATTATTGTTATCCAAATAAAAGGTAGTTAAATATCTTTACTCCATCAAAGAACTTGATTTTCCGGCGGCTTATGTTCTCAGGCACCAATGGTACTCTCAACAATTGTGTTTCTAGCCCTCTTCAGCTTATCCCACGGACGAGCCGCCTACGTACGGAATCATAGAAGCTACATGCAGTTTTTTTCGTGGACTTGTATAGGTAGGCCATGAAGCATACTAAAAAAATTTGAATTTTTAACCACAATGACAACTGCAGACTATAAAAGAAAGTTATACAGTCTGTGACCATTTTGGGACAACCTCTCTCTTTATCTCGAGCCTTGAGAAATACGAAACGTACAAAAAACATACCATGTTGAAAAATAAAAGTAAATAAAATTTAAGAATCATCAATATTTTAAAAGTGATTACTGTCCATCACTCCAGAGCAAAATCCACTCATTTTCAGCATCGGAAGCAATGAAATGTAAATGGATTTAGCATGTAATGTAAATGTGGAAGCTGTGAAAGAATTCCTTTGAAGCCATATCGATATAAAGCATCGATAAAGGGATTACAAATATCCCAGCCCAGGTTAAAAAAAAAATATTACCCCCGTGCACGTATCATTAGCTAACATCAAAATAAAGCGCTAAGCTGTTTTAATTAGTATTTAATGTAAATTAATATGGAAGTTATATTGTTTTTAATTGTTACATAATAAAACCGGCCAGTGTGTGCCGTTAACAACTCGTTCACTAACTAATTGATCACAAAACGACAATTTATATTAAGTTGAAATTATTCCCCTTATAGATATATGCAATATGGCCAGTTTTAAAAAAAAAATAGGATTCATAAATAACATATCATTTCTAATTGCTAAAAAAAAATATTTTTTATAATAACACGAAAAATATACTAATTAAATCAAAATTATAAAAGATAACAATATCTCTTGGAAAATTATAGCATCTTGTTTGAAAGATAATTGAATTAAAAATATATATATAAATCTGACACGTACCAGCCATTTTTGATCTTTAGATCCATGAATATTTTTTATACATTCTGGCAGGTTTCCATGGGGATATTTAAGCATGTAATAAAAACATTGATACCTATCAAAGTCTTACAAACCACTGTATATAAAAAACTACGATAAATTATTTTTTTTTTACGTTTAACACTAGAATTCAAAACATTTTGGTCTCAAAGAATTTTAAAAAAATTGAAATCCTATTATATTATCTGCATAACTGATTATAGTCACTCATTAATAAAATATAATTCCTTATAAGACAAAACTGATATCAACATACACTTACATTTCACACTTATACAGTTATCTCACTCTTCTTACCTAATAGATTTCTAAGTTTTATTTTTATTTTTTTAACATTAAAATTGCTTTTTTCTTCAATTAATTTCTCACTTCTCTGGTTCACAGTTTATAATTTCATGAAACTATACAATTTTGGATTTGACAATTAAATAAAAAAAAAAAAAAATAGTTCAAAACAAAAGTTAAAATTTTAAACATGCATTAGGGCATAACTACTTTAATATGGTAAATAAACAAATAGGGAAAAAAACTGAGTTCTCAATTAAACATAACAGAAAAAAAACAAAGCGAAACAAAACCAATTTTGAATTTAATTTTAATAATGAAAAGACAGGAAACTGCTCGTCGATTCCGACTATTACAACATTTATTAGACAAACGGTCCAAACTTTCAATCCATTACAAAAGACTGATCTGCATGACTGTTATAAGGCCTATCTGGACATACGGAATTGAGCTATGGTGCTCCACTAAACCATCTTATTCCTCTCGAATCCAATTCTTACGGTCCAAAATCCTTCGTAAAATCCTTAATGCTCCTTACTTTGTCACAAATCAAATCATCCATCAGGACCTCAATGTCCCCTATGTTGCCGATTTGGCCAAAACCAGATACCAATCCTTCCATGATAATCTTCCCAACCACCCAAACCAACTCGTTTCTAACCTGGCTTCTCCTTCACTACCTAATAATCCTTCTAGGCGTCTGAAAAGAAGATGGCCTCGAGATCTTCTCCTTTAGAAATGTTTTTGGAGTTCTATCAATGGGTAGATTCTTCACATGTTTGTATTATGTCATAATATCACTTCCAGCAAATTTACTTGATGTGTATATACGTATACAGTTGTAAGTAGCAATAAATAAATTATTTAAAAAAATTTTTTATAAGGCCATTTGATATAAAATACGAGTAATGTAACATGGTATAAAGAGTTGGATATTGCACCCTTTTTTATTCTTCACGGTTTATTGATCCACGGACGCACTTAAGACCAATATCTCCCGAACGAACAGTTAAAAAATACAACACTGTAAGGACCGCACGTACGTGGGGATGAAAAAACAGTACAAGGAGCTGAGTGTTGACCCTGGCCTGTTTGCCGACGACAATTACTCGTCGGCGCGTGACTCGCTCATCCGCGGCCAGGGAAAGCCTTTCCGTGTTAGGCAAATAGCGGGGAGATATACGATTCCCGTCGGGATACTTGTCAGGAATCGGGG
>NW_027106937.1:205316-208520 GCF_000696795.3 Halyomorpha halys
TTCATTATATAAACGTTAAATGTTTTAATTTTCCAAGAAAAATTATTTTCCAGTATTTATCTACACATAAATATTAGACTTGTGTACAATTTTTCCTCTAGAAGATATTCAAAATTAACGTATTCAAACAAATTAGTACCAGACGTGAGGATGTCATTGTACACTCTACAAAGTCGGACGAAAATGACCGTCACCGATATTCGTTCCAACAGTAAAACAGTGAGTATTATGTCATATAAAACATTTAAAAGAGAATATAAGCAAAAATCCAAAGAATAATAAAGAAGTAACCCTTAAACGATCCGTAGAGACTAGTTGGAACAACAAACAGACAAATCGACTTTTGCTTTTACTTTTTTGCTCTTTTTTTATCCTGCTACTTAATGGGAATTCGATGAGGACGTGAGCCGTGAATCAAGTAGAGCCTTTGCAGAACCAACTTAATGCTGCTTTCTGTCATCAGGATTACTGTTTAGCTTTTCCACTCAGAGGAAGGCTCTCTCAGCAGTTAAGCTGGGGAATAAAATGTTTAAAATTGGGAGAATAAGTTAAAAAGTACATTGGGAATAATTAATGATTAAATGCAGTTATTAATATAGTACCAATCATTTGATGGTCTGCTTTTATCTCTATGGAGTTCAATAAATGGTGAAACAAGCTTAAAATATTCACTATGTATATTAATTAAGTGTTAACAAATATAAATCTATCATATATTAAATTTTTGTTTGAGAATAGGTACTTAAATTAAAACATAAATTTCTTTTGATCATTTTATCCCGCTTTCATCAATTTTCTCAAACGTTTCGTGCCACCCAGGCCCTTAAATATTGATATATTTTTAAAATCACAGTTATCTACTAACTAATGTTTGTTCTTACTTCATTAACTTTAAATGCTTAACAATTTTCTTATTTATTAATAATTATTATTAATTTCGATCGTAAGATAGCAGCTACCCCCATCGCTTTAAGAGTACGGTCTAGAAGGCAATACTGGAATGTTGTTATCTTCACTGACTTTCAAACGGATATCCTTTCTGTTACTAACACACAGGAAATAATTTCAAGTGCTATTTTGGAATGTTAATCCCTCCTCCACGACCTGACATTTCGAGGCAGTGATGTGGCCCTACAATGGATTCCGAGCCATTGTGGGATTTTAAGAAACGAAGAAGCAGATAGTCTATCTATCGGTGCAGTCGGTGCATCCAAGATCCTATGACGGTAAAAATAAGGACCATAATTGAGGATGAAAAAAAAAACACATATGGAAAACGTGAAAGGAAAAAGAAATAAGAGTATAATACAAAACCCAATTCCAGCTGACCTCCATAGAAGAGATGTAATCAATCGCCTGCTTCCTCCTGATGACTGGGCACGATTATCAACAAAATCATCTCTACATGATAGGCCTGGCTCAGGTTCCTATGTGTGTGGTGTGCGACCAATGGAGAACGGATGGAGACCACCTTGACAAATGTCTTTCTCTAACAGAATATAGGAAAAGCCAACGACCATTTAAAAAAAACGAATATATATTGGGCAGTGAGACGCCGGTGGTCGAACGACCGACGACTTCGGCATAAGAAAAACATTATTATCAACAAGCCTTATATGATAGTATTGTGATGGGTGAAATGTAAGTAAAAATTGATAATGGACTGAGGAGTGAGAAAAAACAATCAAAAGATAAATTTATGTTCTCTGTAAAATTAAAAAATATATATTTAAAAATTTTTATATTAAATATATAAATATATGACAAAAATGTATATGCCAAAGTGTTTGAATTGCGCCCTATTTTAAATAGTAATACAAAAAACAAACATATAACTTGAATATGTTTAACGAATATTTATTATTTGTTTTTTTATAAATATATAAAACTAAATAGAATAGTTAAATGTAAAGACATCGATACATCTTTATAATGTAAGTTACTGAAGACTTCCTTACCAGCTAATAATATCATATTTAGATGTAAAAATTTTCTTTTCTAATATTTCATAATCAAATCAATTTTTAATATATTAGATGTGGTTATTTCCTCTATATGTTTTTCCCCCACTGCTTAGATCTAGTGGTAGATTCCCAACAATGAACAATAGATAAATTATTTTAAAATCATTGTTGTTTTACCCATGAATAGGCAATTTTAGTGTGTTCCTATTTTTTAAATGAATAGTTTTAGACCGATCTGAAGTTAAGTATGATGAAATATATTATATATTACGAAATGAAAAAGACATTCATTGATACAAAAAAGTATGAATATATATATTTATAAGTATATATTTAGCCCTAGACAAAACCAATTATTCTTGTGTAATATATATTTTTTTGCAATCCGTAAATAAAATTATTTTTTACTATTCAATACAAGGAATCGATGACAGAATCTATAGGTCATTTTTCATATCAAATTTATAAGTATGAAACAATATTTTATTCATGTGGCGTATTGCACATTGGGGCGCAAAGGAATAAAATGTGACATGCACCTGTCGTTACTAAATTGAATGCCATTTAACCGATTGTTGTTATCCGACAAAGCTAACCAAATAAACGTAAACGAGCGAAAAGTAACTGATGTCTGTTGGGATTGACCATTTTAATTGGCCCGCAGTCATTTATTCCCAGACCCGGGGAGAAGATGACAACGCCGGCTCAATTAACAACCAAGCGATTTAGGAAGCCATGGCTGAAACTGAAAGCGAAAAATGTATCAGCGATGAAAAAGAGGGAAAAAATGGAAAACAACACAAAGAATTCCACGTCCAACCCGATTCTCTCTACCCCGTACCTGGAATCTATTTCCATTTTACGGAGGGTTAATCATGCATGGAACCGATAAATCTCAAAGTGTGGGCATATAAAAAAGTGAGCTGAATTAATGATGACTCACTGTGAAAATATCTTTAATTTACTATTCGAATTGATTAATACACATTTAAAAAAAAACAACAACATATAAATAACAATATCAAAAGTGTTTTAATAATATCGAAGAGACTAGTGAGGATATTTTTTTTTGTTTGTTTCAGATTTGAAAAAAGTAGAAAATCTTAGAAATGTGGACTTGAGGAATAAATTATTATTTTAGTATCATAATTTTTATTTTATTCAAAATAATATTACAACAAAATAATAATAAAATACTTATCTATATATTTGACTGTTTTTTCTATGAATAATTAGAAAT
>NW_027106937.1:208769-211193 GCF_000696795.3 Halyomorpha halys
ATATAAAATGAAGAGGGAGAGGAAAAAGTATCTACGAAACCGCTTTGTTTTTGTTTTTTTTATTTCTCCTATTTTCAATGGATTTAAATAATATTAAAAAAAATAAAAATTAAGACAAAAACATTTATTTTAGAACATAATGTGCACACAAATTATTTATTTATAATTGGTATAATATGAACTATTCGTTCATTTATATTTATATTAATTATTGTATTTTCATAACTACGTTTCTCTGAAATATCTTTTGGAGATGAAACTGATGAATTCTCTGGAGGTATGTATTGATTTATTTAAGGAATCTGATTCTTTGATATCTGATTTATGTGAATTTATAACTTGATAACGTTTCTGTTACATACATTTTTTTTAAAAAAGCAAGTATTGATTCCAGTCTAAGATATTTAATCCTGAAACATGTTAATGACATTATGGTGTACATTTATTTTGTATTAAAACGCTTTGTGATTTTAGCTTAGCCAAATGTTTTAATGACCTATCAACAAGGCAGGGTTTTATTGAAATGGATATTGATTCCACTTAAAAGTAAACCTGAATATATTTTTGTTTAGAAAAAAAAATGTTCCAAAGGTATAATGTTTAAAAATTAAATTAATTCAACTTCTTGTACACGTGTCTTTTTAGTGGACAAATTGTATTTATAAACGGGCCCTTATTGAATAAACTGGTAATACTATAAGTTGTAATTAAAACTGGTTGAAAATACAAAATTATTGAAATTGTGCCAGTGGAATTGCCTATTACTGGAGAATGGTGCATAAGTACGACTATGGTATTAGACATATCAGAGACAAGTGTCAAATAAATTTTTTTTAAAATCAATATTTTACACCATATTCAAAGATCGGAAATGAAATAAATTAATTTTTACTATTAAATTTTGATTTCCCCAAGGGATTAAGGATAAAAGCAGTACATTCCCCTTTAGTAATAATTCCAACGTCGTGGGAGGGGTATTTTATCCCCTTCTCCACATAAAAATTCACTTTGGAATGCATTACCCCTCAAATTAGTATTTATGGAACAAATACAATCAAGACTTTATAGACCGGATTTGTCCTCGGGGCGCAATTAATGAAAACAACGCTCAAGGGAGGGAAAAAATAAATGACCGAGAGTTTTCTTTTGCAGGAGCTTCTTTGTGGGAGAGCGAAAGCTCCTTAGATTTATGATAATGAATCCGACACCCTCCCTCATTCAAAGCCACTAAATAAATAATAGGAAGAAAAGCGTTATCAAAATGCTAATAACACCGGGAGAGGTTAACAGGAAGGAATCGATTATTTTTTTTTGTGGAAGGGATGAGGGAAATTAAATGATAATATAATTTGTTCCGGGTGGGAATAGACAAATTGAATGGGCAATGATAATGGAGAATGTTTGGTATCCTTTATGTCTGTTTTATCAGGCTGAACTGGAACAGGGGTGAAGACAGCTTCGTTAATGGAGTCTGCATGCAACGTTAGTACGGGCTGTATTGGTCCACAATGGCCCAGACTTTATGCAATAATCCGATTTCTATTACGAACAGCTTTTAGTGTAAGATAAAAATTTACTTTTTGAGTCAATGAAATATCATTAAAACAAGAATTAGTGTTCCTCAAAGTAATAAACGAATGAGCATTTAGTCAAAAGGAAAAATATACTTTAAAAAATAATATAGGGATATACTTAGGTACATAAATCAAATCATTAATCACTTATCTAAAAGTTTTTGTTTTAATTGTTTTAATAACTTTTACTTTATTATATATTAATATACATATCACCTCTATAATCACTAAATTTTGCATTACATTTTAAACTGCTTAATATATGAGTTCTTTTGAAGAGTTTACTATCAAAATCTATCAATCAACTTTTTGAATAGTTATTCCTTAATCATTATTAAAGAAGTATCTAAATTAGATAAGTTAAATTCTTATGAAACATAATGTTTTGTAATACCTATCTTACAAGGGATTACAAATAAAATTTAGTTTTTGAAAACAGTTTTTTTTTTAGATTTAGATTTTAGATGTAGAACTTTAATCTGTGAAAAAAATTTGCATTTATGATAAGGAAAGTATTACTTTCTGATATAATGCTCTCCAACTATAGTTGTTAAAATCATACCTCACTAAATGAGTGTTGTAGATGTAATAACCGCAAAGTATTTCTTTGTAATTAATACCTTCAATGTTGATTACTAGGGATAGGATTTTTATGTGCTAAAAATCTGAAATATGTACATAAATATGTTCTAATAAATCGTCAAATATTTTAAAAAATATGTATTATACAACAATATAAATTACTAATTAATTAGTAATTTTATAACTTAAAAAAAGTTACATAAATATGTATTTATTATATATTATATGAATAATATTTTAAAGAAATTATGTTAAAATATGTACAAAA
>NW_027106937.1:215694-218288 GCF_000696795.3 Halyomorpha halys
AAAAGAAAAATCACTAATTTATTGACTAGCCAAAAAAAAAAAAAAAAAAAAAAACAGAAATTCTTTACCAAGCCAAAACTTTTGCCCATATTTGAATCTTTTTTATTTTTTATTATAACCTGAAGTACCGATTTCCATTTTAAATGATCATTGGAATGAAAGTTAATTGCCTAAATAGTTCCTTACTGGACCAATATTAGTAATGAGAGATGGAACAGTTTTTTATTACAATTTCTTGGAAGCCTGTTAGTAACGTATGTGGTATATTATATATTACATATTACCCGTACATTATACATTTTATTTACAGAATTCTAATATATTTTGTTTTTTACTGGTATAAACAAAATACGCTTAAAAAATAATTCAATCATTAATCTAATTTGTAAATAAAAATTATAATGTATATTTAATTTTAACAAAGTATATTAATTGATATCAAACTTACAATTGTGTTCAACTCATATACATCCCCAAATCAAGCAATAGCAATGCATTGCCGAGTCTGCTCATTTTAGAATACATTATTAAAATCCTTCACGAAAAGGGAAAAACTTCAATCTTTTCAAAATAAAGTCCTAAGAATTGCAGTTAATGCTTCTTGGTTCATAAGAAATAGCCAATGGAATCGCGAATTACATATTGAATCAATAGAGGATTACATCAAAAACTGTTCATGAAGTTCCGTTCCACTCCCAGTTGCCGACAGTGACAGGAGCGAGTGACTTACAACCTGGGAAACCCAACCTCAACCCGAAGATTGAAGCCCAGACTGCTGCAGTATATTCTTTTATAAATTTTTAATAAATATAAAATGAATTCATAGTCACACCACCTCTATTTACTTATTATTATTCATTATTATCATTTTATTTTTTTTTCTCTCTTCACTTTTTTAAATTAACTTGTTCCTTTTTACTATTAGAAGGCAATTTTTTGTTTTATGTGTACCAATATCATTATTTTTTTGTTATTAACTTTACTTTCCTCTTTTATTAAGAAGCATTATTCTAATCTATTTATTTTACTATTATTTTTTTTCTTTTAATAAGAATATTTTATATAGTTAGGGGTGTCATTTGTATGACTATACCCCCTCATAATCAACTGTTAAAAAATATATATAATATTAGTCATATCAACCCGCTTGTATAAAAATAAAATAAATTTAAAAAAAATTTACATTACAAGTAGAAAACAATACAGTATTTAACTGCAAATTTGTGTGACAAATGTATTGTTTAATGTGAATAAAAAAAATTATATGAATATCTGAAGTAATTAACCTAAAAATAAGTTTTTCGTACCTTAAACATTAAATCAGGGAATTTTAAACTAACATTTGGACTAAAAATAAGTTAAAATCAAAACAGTCTACTTACAACTAGATAAAACTTTTTTTTCTGGAGGGAAATAAAAGCAATAAAAAGCCACCTATAATTCCTGAATCATCTAAATAATGATAAAATAAATAAAGTTAGATCATTTATACCTATATAATAAAATTGACCGTCTACATTTCCGCTATAGAAGATATTTTCTTCTACTTCATTATGTTATTCACGAATTTAAGAATATCTTTACTTGCTCTGAATACAATTTTATAAGCGAAAGAAAGGATAAAAAAAACAAGAAAAACATACGACTGATGACAATGAGCCACGAATTGGACGACAGCCAATGCATCACCATTTGATATCACCGACAATTAAAATCTCATTTATATGATAATCTGTCGGGGAGGGGATATTACCTCTGATATCAGGTATCCTGGGATTGGACACGTGGGCTATATTTGCCAGGTCAATTTTGGTTCGCAATGTTCATCCAACAACTGATTGCGGTTTCCTGTTGTATAAGAAAATGTTATTACTAAAAAAAAATTAATAGCACTTTCATTTTTCAATGAGTCTTCATAATTTTTAGCCAAGTCAGTAATGGATTAATCTTATCTTAGAGGAGTTTGATAAATGATTTCTGGCCCTACTCAAAACAAACGGGGCTTTAATAGCGGGCAAGCATTTTGTTAACTGATAACTGATAACCGCTCCTAGCGTTCCGCAGGCCGCGTCCATCTATCAAACTTAATAGCGGTATACTTCATTAATACAATTTAAGCCTCTCAAAACCGCTAAAAGTGGTCGCGATGTTTTTATTTATTCTATTGAGGGAAAAAAAATCATAATAGGGGGGAAAAAAATCATAATACTGTTTTTTTTATAACTAAAAAAAAATTTAGAAATGAGGCTTAGTCCCTAAATAAGGCATGCTCATTTTGGTTTTTTCTCCTAAAAACAGTTTACAGTGATTCAACAACAACAACAGATAGTTAGCAATACACACCTCAAAAAAGTAATTTTAATGTATAACTATTCCACACAAGGATTAAAAAAATATTAATCCCAGAATTTATTTGGATACAACCTTTAATCTTTTAAGTCATTTATAGACCAAATGAATTTTTCTATTTTTTCATAAACTTTTGTTAATTCAATAAGCTGCAACCTTAAAAACTTGCATATTAATACATTAATAAATAATATAAGAACATATTTTTTTATTATTCTCGTCCGTTGAAGGGCCTCCCTTTTAAG
>NW_027106937.1:218354-242632 GCF_000696795.3 Halyomorpha halys
TATATATATCGTTTATACTTGCCCAAGCTCAGCGGAGAAGGGGGTGAGTCAAAGGAAAATAATAGTAAAAAAAAAGTATAATCGCCAAAAGGGGGGAGAAAAAGGCAAAACAATAAAAAATAAATTACTCCTTAGGCGCCACGTTATTTTTTCCTTGGAAATATGAAAACCCCGAAACAATATGCCCACAATATACCCATATATAAATAATAATCGAATTATAACCACTGGCGAATACCTTTACATGTAGATAACAGAAAACCTAGGGGCGTTACCTTCCACCTGTTAAAATTAACAAGTTTAAAGCAGTGTACATGCATAAGAATGAACAGAAGAACTATATGTACAAAAGTTTAATGATAAGAAGAAATATATGTACACAGAATGAAAAAGGAAAGACAAGAATTCATATCAATTAATAAAACAATGAGAACTTATAGGTTGACTTAACTTTAACTTAAATCATTAACCTTATCAACTATTATTTACATTACTACACAAAGGAATATAAAAGTGACATTAAAATAAAATTTAGTTCGAACCCCACGTAGTCTTTGGATGTACTCCTGGCAGAACACAAGGTTGTCCGATATTTCCTTTCCGGTCACCGTATCATCAGAATTATAGTGATATAATCTCTAACGATATAATGCCACAACTCTCCTATCCAGGACGTGATGAAGATTCCCCTTCACTAAGCCCACTCGTCTAAACATATCGCTCGTGTTTTTGTTTTTCCCCATAATCCCTTTTGTCTACGCAGATATCGCCAGTGTTTTTATCTTACCATGGCAATCGTAACAGTAGGTTGTTGAAAACCGACCGATTTCCAGAAAATGGCCTGAACGATTTTGTTTTAACGATTTCTGCGAATCCATGAAAACGTAGCTTGACACTCCACTTCAGTTTGTTTGGAATGTTGGATTTTTCCTCTTTTGAGACAACAAAAACAGTAAAATAGCTTTTGAAATATGAGAAAGAGGAAATTTTCACCTTCAATGGTCTTTCAATTTTTGTTTTTTTATAAATCACATAAAAGCGATAAATTCTACCCGAGCCGAACAGTTTACATAAAATTTGAGGACGTAGTAGGGTAGAAAGTGAAAGCTATGTGATGTGCGAACCGCACTAAATTTTTATAATTTCTAATAGTTTTTGGTTAGCTGTGTTTTTCTTTAATAAAATTGATTTTCTAATCTACTTCATATAGTACGGCAGAGTATTGCAATCGTAAACAAAATTACTAATGTTATTATTTCCAATAAAATTCTGGTGTATAGTGAAGATGAAAAAATGCTAATTAATTAGAAGGATTTCCAGGGACCATTGTAGCTCCTTCCTTGCCTTTCTCGGAAATCTTTCTTTTTATTTTATTTTTAAGGGCCTTAAAGGACGAGGTTCGACCTCATCAGACCTCTAGACCTCATTAAAGCCGAAATCTGTCGAACCTACCCCTACTCCCTTATCCCCTCCACCTCCCATTTCTAAAACCAGGATTTTCCCCCGAAGAGGGTGAGGAAGGGCGCGAGGAGGCTTTTCTTTACAAAGTAGTCGGAAATCGCCCTTAGTGGAAAACATCTTACTTTTACGTAGGTAATTTCATTTCTTTGTTCCTCTCCTACAGATCCTTTTAGTTTATTTTTCTTTTATGTTTCCCTTTCAATTTATACTCACGCTGTTTCAGTTAATCTCCCAGTTCGTAGACCCCTGAAAGAATCAAATATAATTGTGTTTTTTTTCTCTCCTTTTTTTTTTTTTTTAAGAGAAAACAAACAGATTAATGTCAGGGAATAAATGTAATATTTTTGTTTTTGAAAATAAAAATCCAGGATCACGAGGTGTACAACTATGGGCACATCTAAATTTTAAAAAATACAAATAAGTCATTCGTTAATGAATATATAAAACATATTAGAAAAATTATAAAAAACAATTATTTTTTCCTTCCTGTGTCCTCTTTTAGTAAATAAAATTTACACTCAATTGCATTAATGTTTTATATTAGCGTGTTTTATTCAGTTTATACATGGGTGTAAGGATAAAATTTCAAAATTAAATATGCCGGTATAGAAAAAGATTTAACGATACTTTAAAAGGGATTTCGACTTTACCTCCAGTCCTTCAGACCTTGTTGTTGTTAGCGGTTATAATTTTTTTTTTTTTCATATCACTTATTTATGATATTTACAACTGTATTAAAATATATACCCCAGTAAATTAAGAACTCTAATAACATTTCTAGAGGAGAAGATCTCGAGGCCACCTTCCTTTCAGACGCCAAGGTAGATAATCAGATAATGAAAGAGAAGCCAGGTAATAAACACGTGGGTTTGGGTGGTTGTGAAGTTAATCATGTTAGTATTGCTATCTTGTTCTGGATAATTCGGTAAGAAATGGAACATTGAGGTTCTGATGAATGACTTGATTTGTGACGAAGTATGGAACATTAAGGAATTTAGTTTAGTGGAGCCCCAAAGCTCAATTCCATATGTCAAGACAGGCCTTATTACCGTCATGTAGATCAGTCTTTTGCAATGTATTGGATGTTTAGACCGTTTTTCTAGTAAATGTTATAATAGTCGGAAACGACGAGCAGTTCCCATCCTTTCGGTCTTGTATGAGGATTTCAATTCAGTTGTTTGTCCAGATGCAGTCCTAAGTAACGGAACAGGAACAGGTGAGGTATTACTAACGATACTGTAGGGCTGCAAGCCACGGGCTTACGATGAAGGGCAAATGTGATTGGGTGGGATTTTTTTTAATTCTCTAGTTTTGGCACCCTTCTTCAAGGGTGATGATGTAGGTTTGGTGGATTTTAGATCGGCATAAATAGTGAAGATAGTGCGAGGATGGTTCGGGATGTCAGCTGTAAAGCAGAGGATCCCAATATTTTTTGATTTGTAGCTCCCTAAATAATCGGATTTTTTCAGCGGCGCCCTTAATACATCAAATTTTTGACTTTCTTGAAAAATTGGAAAACTTTCCTTTTTAAAAGTGATTACCCATTTAACAACGAAAAATTAAAAACAGACCTTATAACTATATTTCATGGGATAATATAAATTATCAAAGTTCAACTGTTTCGGTAATATCCATATTGAGAATGGACCATCGTCATGTCAAACAATTTATTGAACGTCCATTGATGATTAACATTATTAAAATTATTAATGGAATGGATGGGCTTGATGTTCACTACACAAATTCTCAAACATCGGAATAAAATTGGATATGGTGAACCTCATTTCTTGTTTAACGTTAATTTTCGAGCGATATTTACTTTTTATACCGAGATCACCGAAAACCCAGTGTTTAATTTAGGTATTCCCCGGAGTAAAAATTGGGGGATATTACCCAAATTAATTATTATACTGATTTGCTGGTTCAGATTAATAATGGTAATAATGATAATTTACTGGTATTGATGGAGTGGACTGTATTTAAATAACTTATATCATATGCTTTAAAATAAAATACCTCTATTCTGAATGGTTGAACACAATATTTACAATGTGTTAGTTGGTTAGTTTTATTACATTAATTGATGGAAATATTACATTTTACTTGTTGGATTCTATGGAGCTTGAAGGTTGATTCTAATTTGTAAGTGAATATGGAAGTGGGGTTCTCTCTGCTCATCCTCCTGCCGCCGTCGCCTCCTTCGCCTGAATCGAAGGATTTACTCTCTCATTATTATGAGCAGAGACCTTATTGAAGAGTTCTGAACTCTTCTTCTCTGGTACTGGTCAGGGTGGCTGCTTTACTGGTACTGGCCACGACGGCTTCTTATCTGGTACTGACCCCTTTGTTTTCGGGACCAAGATGGCTGCCCAGGCTTCTTACTGCATATCCTTGCCACTAGATGGCATCATGAACTTCCTTTCAGAAGTGAGGGGGCGCCTTACTTAAACACCCAGCTTCGCACAAATAGGATGTTGCAAATGAAACTAATATTCGTAGAGGTTTACAACTGAGCAGTGGATAGTTCTCTTTTACTGATATCAAAAAATCAGAGTACCATAAGCTACCAAATTTTTACTTAAAAGTATTATCGCAAAGCAAGCCAATCAGATTCTACTTCTGAAGAAGTAAATTCTGATGGAGCCCTGGCTCTAAATGGGTCATGAACCTATGCAAATGTATCATTATTTCCTTCAAAGAATTTTTTTATAAGCTCTGATAAGTGATCAATAAAAATGGATTTTATAATGCAATACAAATTAATTTCATTGGAGGTTACAAACGAGCAAAATAAGGGATAACACTGATACACTTTTCATTAATTTTTATTTTCCATTGCTTGGAAATTCCAAGAAAATTGCCTAATGGTTAATTGAATATTTCGCGGCGCCCCGGGGACCACTGGTATTAATGATAGGATCAAGGATACTACCCTGAGGTACACCAACTTGAAATAATCTGTTGGAGAGATAAGAACTGATAAGAAAGTATGTATGGAGATCCTTCCCCATATAGTATAGCAGTACTGGGTGCAAGACTTCAAGAAAAGCCTGTTCTACATCAAGGAAAACTTCTTAGCAGTACATTCCTGGCTCCAATGAAGACAAGACGATATCAACTACTCAATGGCACTGCTGGATAGTGGAATGGGATGTTCGAAATACTAACTAATGATCTGGGATTATCTGGTGTCATCCATAAACATTTGGGTTATAAATTAAACACTAATGCTGATTTCTAAAGAATTTAAGTATTTCATACAGAGTTTTAGACATTTGGGGTTTTTCACTGAATGTTTTTCAATTTTTCACTACAAGAAAGGTCTCTACTGAAGAGTAACAATTTAGTTTGAAAAAAAAATCTTTATCAAATAGATTTGAATGCTCTGTATTCGTAATTAGTTATCTACAGTTTACATTAAATATAATTTATACCTATTAGATATGGTCCATATCTATTTAGGTATAATTTATATCAGATGTAAGTTATTAAGTTATTTGATAATCCTTTTAAAAGTCATAAATTATAATTTTTAAACTATTGAACTATTTATATACTTATCTATTCTAAAAGTTATTCTTCTCCTTGAAAAATCACTGAATAAACAACTAAGCGTCGGCGAAACTTTTAAACCACACATGTCGAAAGAATTTGATGTCATTATTATTTTAATTATTCTATTTTTGTGAAATTATATGATTAACAATTATTTGAATTTTTTTCTGACACAACTTTATATCATTTGCGTACTATATGCATTATTTACAAACACTAAAAAAAATTGTTTAAACATATTTTAAATATTGAGATTTGAAAGTTATATGTTTTCACGCTTTTGCCAATGATGCATACACGTATTATTTACACATGTATACATTAAGGATATAACAAAATAGCGGCTAAACCAAAAACAAAATAAAAATACACTGCATTTGATTATTCGAGTTTCAAGCCTACTTTCTTTAAAAGTCAACCTCATTGGACATTAACTTGTTGTACTATGTGCTATATAAGTACACTCCATTTAAAATGAAAAAAAAATATGCATTTGTTAATGACCACATTAAACGTTAAAAATTTTAATTTGAAAATATACCTCCTAGAATAAATAAATAATTGAAAATAGAACAATTAACATTGTGCTAATTGTAAAGCAGTAGGTCAAAGGCGCCATTGGTATGTGCCATTACCACACATACCGAATACCGCTGACATAGGTATCGTATGTTACTGCCATCAAAGGGGTATTATATACATCCCTATATAATTACTATGTCAGGGACAGCTAACTTGCATTAATTATCAGATAGTTGTAATCACGATAACTATTGGAAGCAATAACTGAAAGCCGTTTCCTAATTGAGTTTGTTTATAAACGTCGTTTCTTGGGTTCTTGGTTAAATTTCAAAAAGATTCTTATGGGCATTTTATAATTATAATCACCCAACACAATTGTCCAATCGAATTAGACAAAACATAAGAAAAGATTAAGAAGTTATAAACGTTTCAAGGGTTTGAGTATCGTGATTAGAAAAGTAGAAGGGGAGTATATGCAGTAAAACCACAAGTTTTATATCTCAAAAACAATTAGACGTTTAAGAAACATTAGTTCTGTGCAAAATTAACACACGATTTTATTAAGACATTTAATGTTACATACGACTAGTTTTTCATCAAACCCAATAGTTTTAAGAAATAAACAACACTCATAAGAAATACGGTTTCTACTACATACACATCCCTTCCCTTATTTACCTACTGGATGTACTTACTTAACAATATAAAACAGGCCATTGTTTAATTTAATCATGGTGTTAAGTGTTTAATTTCATAGGTCTTAATATGGTGCTTCATGTTCTAGCAACTATGCCATAAAAGATTCGATTAGCAACAAAACCGAACCTCCCAATCTTCCTAATTACGTCAATTTGTCACCTTATATTCAGACTCGAGGAGTTAATAAGTTCCATACTAAACCCAGACCATCACAATTAATTAGATTAAAATATCCGACACAAAAAGGTCACTTCGATATAGCCAATTGAATTCAGATATATAAGCCAACTAACCAAAATATCTGATTTTTTAATACCGAAACATTTGACCCTGTGCGCGCATCACAACAACTCTTAATTACCATCCTATTTTGATTTGAAATTTTATAATAAATATTTCTATATTATTCACTGTAATACTTTTCCATACTAATTTTGCAAATGAGTGTTTCTGTTGACAGACTAAATAACTCCAAATTCAACATTTTATAGAGAAGTAATTTTAATAATACTAGATGTCATGAAATTTTAACATTTTCCTTAAAATTATGTAAAAGTATGACAGAAATATAAAAATATATATAATAAGTTAGAGAAACTTATTAAATAGTGCCAACGTTTCGGCCAGAATTTCCAGCCTTCATCAGGGCTAAGAACAAAAAACAAGATAAAAAGCGATGAATATAAAATAAAGAAAATATATATACAAAATGTTTAAAGTAAGTAATTGTTCAGAATGAAAATTAATAAAAATAAATAACCCTCAAAATAATAAATAATAAGCACCCCCAAAATATAAAAAAAAAAAATTATAATACAAATAAGCACCTTCCACCATCTTATCCTCATATAAAAATATAAAAGTTTACTAACATTTAAATTCTACAATTAAACATTTATGGAATACTAAATTGTTCTATAATCAATATTGAAAATGATTTTATTGAAGTAGACATCCTGTAAACGTGAAAGGTTCAAATTAAATCAATTAGATAAGTAAAATAAAAAAAATCTTTATAATTAGTATTCTCAATTACCTTATACATTTTTTATGGTAATTTGTGTATTTAAATCTTATAAAATATTTTTCCACTTGTCTTCATATTTTAATAATAGAATCTATTAATAGTTTATATTTATACATTTATTCATACTAGCAATAATGTGAGAAGATTGGAGGAGTGGTACATTGGCCAAGTTAAATCAAAATTGTTAGAACTGCTTTTAAGCAAATCGAAAAAAATGTGAAAAATCGATTTTAAAAAATTGGCACATCCGTCTATTTTATCGAAAATGTTACTGAAACACCCCAGGTATATAGTCACCTTAAATATTTCATTAAAATTTCATACGACTATTCGTCTTTAAGCTAGACTTAACAGATAGAATCACATACAGGAACCTCAGAGCATGTGTTTCCTTCGAAAACTCCATCGAATTTGGGATTTTGCATGTCCGTAACATTTCCTCTTTTTCAAAACCCCTCATCTTAAAAACTACCAACAACACTAGAAAATATAAAAGAACATTATTTAAAGAAGAGTAAATTTACTGAAACATTAGCCCTAATAGAGCTATTTACGTCCAATAGTTCTCGAAATATAGCCTTTTAAATAGCAACATAGAAATATCAGTTATTTTATTTTGAAAAATCTATATCTCAGGAACTATGTGACGTACAGATTTCTATTAGAAATCAAATTAAAGCTAGTTTAAAGTACTATAAAGTCGTTGATTATCTTTACATTCGTAGAAATAGTGGTTTTCATGATATTTGCTTAAATAAATTGATTTATAGTTGTTCGAACTCGAAGTTCGAGTCATTTGATTTATGAATAACTTTATTCCAGAAACCATTAAACGTACAGATGTCTGTCTGCACTCAAATTAAAGCTAGTTAAATATACTATAAAATAGGTAATAATTTTTATCTTTGTAGTAGTAGTAGTTTTTATGATATTTAAGGAAATAAATTCACAAAATGTTAATTTCTAGTTATTCGTATAAAATGTTGAATTTTTGAAAAAATATATCTCTAGACCCATAAAACGCACATATGTCTGTCAACACTCAACATGAAGGAAATTTAACATACTATAATGTAGTTTAGAAGACTTATCGTCGTAGGGGTAGTAGTTTGTTTGTTTGTTTGTTTGGTTGTTTAGTGGCGCCAAACTTCATTGGTCATCAACGCCATTTATATTTTATTTAATTTTGCTAATATTCGTTAAATTTTATTTATTTTTAATTATTTAATTTTTATTTATTTATTTATTTATTTTTTTCTTCCGATCAAGTTATATTTTTGTCAGTAAATTTTGTGATTTTAAAAACTGGAACACCAATTCTATTGCCTTATCATCGTCTCCAATGGTTTTTGAGATATCTTGGCTTAGTCCCAAGCTATTGAGGTGTGGTGTAAAATATGGGCATCTTTGTAAAACATGGCTTATTGTTAAATTGTTATTGCAATACTGGCAGTTCGGAGGTGTTTCTTTTGATATAAGATAGGAGTGGGTGAGCCTCGTATGACCTATTCTCAGCCTAGTAAGAACAACCTCATCTCTACGGCATTTGCGACTGGAGGTACCCCAGGGCAGGGGTAGTAGTTTTTATGATATTCACGTATGAATATAAATTTGGCCAATGAAAATTTCTCCCAACAAGTATAAATTAATTTATTTTCGCAAATTTTATGAAAACTACTACTCCTGAGAAAATAAACGTCATAAACTACCTTATAGCTCATTAAACTAGCTTTAATTTGTGTGCTAATAGACATCTGAAAGTCACATAGTTCCTGAGATATAGATTTCTCAATATAAATTAACTAACTACTGATATTTCAATACATTCCATACAACATTTTTATGAAATGATGCTTTTTAAAAAGCTATATCTCGAAAAACATTTAACGTAAATAGCTCTATTAGGGCTTACATTTTAGCAAATTTACTTTAATTTAGATGATGCTCTGTTAGATTTGCTATTGTTGGTTGTATTTTTAAAGATTAGTTTATTTTTAACGTTTTAAACAGGCGCCATTTTTATTCCCTCTACCTATACTTGGCAGACTCATCAATTTTGCCTAGTAATTATACTTAGTTTTCAATTAAGTAATCAAAAATTGGGGTGAAATAACTGTTTTTTTTTTCTCCTCTTGGGCTCTTGTACTATTCTTATATATACCACACATATGCAATTGAAAGTAAAAAATCATGTCTTCACAATATGAAATGAGACTATATTGTTCTTAACATTGACAAGAAGTAATAAATATATAATTAGAATAAATAAATAAAAACATATATAGTATGTATATATGTAAGCTCCCAAACAAGGAACATAGCGAATACAGTAACAGGAGGTGACTTTTTTTTTTTTAATCCTTGAATAAGCGTATTTCACAAACACATACAGAAATACAGCCATAAAACGCAGAACAATTTATTCAACGCAGGCCGTAATTCTATAGCGAAGAACATTTGTGATTCGGGCCGTGTATATTTGTGTATATACATGGCCTCCTTCGTGCTCTACTAAGAGGGAACCGGTGACAAATGTTTTAAGTGCTGTGTATATCCGACCGTATCGGAACCCGGTAATATTTCACCTATACACAATGCCTCTGCCATACAAACACAAAGGCAGGACGTTATTGGTCCCTCTCTGATATATGCCTGTCCTCGGATGACCCTGTCATTTCTCAAAATAATCTTAATTGCTAATATTTTATATCAATCCAAAAAAATTTTATTATTTATTGATGAGAAAAAAAATCGTCATTTGCTACAGCTTTAAGCAAATATGCTAAGATGTTTTAAAACAAACAAATACAAAAGGAAATTTAATAAATGTGTGGAACTAAAAATATAATAAAATAACACTGAAGTTCTGTCTATTGTGTCATAGTGTTCTAGATGAGTCGCAATAATACGCAGTCGGGGAAAATGAATAATTCAGTAAATTGAGCCAATGTAATTGCGGATCAAAAGGATTCATTTTTTTCCCGCCATTACGGTGACGAATGGAATGCTAAATTTACTTTAACCTTCCTTAAAAATATAAAAAGAGGTGCCTACAATTGTTTACTTTTATTTTTCAATTGGGTCGCACCGTAGCTCAGGGGTTAGGCGCAAGTCTATCGTTCTGAAGTCTACGGGAGGTGCCTTGGGGGTTTGACTTTTTTCATTAAGTGGCGGTCCCACAAAATGAAAAAAATTGACCCTCAACCATGGTTAGAATAGGTTGGTCACCTGTACATAGCTAAGCGAACAAAACCTTCGACGTGGATTGCCTTAAAAAAATATTTGCTTTGGGTACTACCTGTACCTCAAAGTACTTTGGGATGAATTATATGTTGTTGTTTTTTTTTAAATACATATTTGACTGTTTTTAATCAAATATATATTTGACTACTTTTCTGAGTTGTTCCCTACTTTGTTTTAAGACTAAGGTCAAAACTAGGATCCGCGGCCATTCACTCCTATTTCTTATTACTCGATGAACCATGAGAGTAGGTAAAACAAACTAGTTTTGGGTCAGTTCCCGCACTTACTTTAAAAATTTTCTTAAGCCAACCGTAACATTCGTGAAATAATGAAAGACCTTAAAGTTTTTTTACTTTATTCACGCCCAGAATATAAATAAAAGAATATAAATTGTCGTTTTTGATAAGGTTGCAATTCTTTCGAACAATTTTTACCAATATTTAAAGTTTAAACATATATTTTTATATATACCTATATATAATTCATTAATTAGTTCAGCTTATTAATCAATGACAATTTTTTATTTTTTTTTCCAAGTAGTTAGCCTATGTTAGAAGATTTTACGAGTATCTAAACATCATAGATTTATTTATTTAGTCACTACTGAGTTATATATTTCATATATTTTAATCTTTATCGGATTGGTGTTTGTGAGTGTAATCAAGTAAAAAAATCAAGTCAACTTTTTTTTTCATCATTTGGACTTAATTTATTATGGTTTGGAAATCGTTACACGAACTTTTTAGATTTATTGTCATTTTTTAGATTTATTCATGCCATTACCAATTTCATACGCTTTTTAAATATTGCTCGATCTTAAAATCTCCTCTTCCCGTTTTAAGCAAATAGTTCAAAAGTGATACAGCCGCTCTCTAAGGGTCATAGTGAGGCGGATCCGATGGGAAGGATGCCTTTTTATATAGTTATGATCTTCTGTTGTGAGATCATAACACAAAAACAATGCCATTTAGTCAAATCAAGTTTTTTTTCAACATTTGGATTTAATTTATTATGGTTTGGGAAACGCTACACGAACTTTTAAGATTTATTGTCTGTTTAAATATTGTAATCAAAATTTCAAAGAGCATTATGAGTAATAGGAATTTCCAGAATAGGAAATTCTTCTCAATTTTAATTATTTGTCAATATTTAAGCCATTGTTAAATCTCTTTTAACGCACTTACGTATTTAGTTTGATTATTACTAATTCAACCCAATGTTGTAATCCTTTCAAATTATAAGTGGTTTGTTACGTTTAAATGAAATAAACGCATGAATTTATCCCTAAAATGCACTTGTTATTTATCATTAATAATTGCCGATGAAAATTGAATTAAAACGTAATTGATTAAGAAACGAATTTATCGTTATCCCTCAATTATATATATTTCTTTACTAGCAAAACAATTGGCTTACCATTGGAAAGTAGTCCATGAATCGAATAAAAAAAAATTCATCCGTATCCTATTCGCCTATTTTTTCTAAAACTACAGGGATTTTTGAGATCTAACAACCAAAATCACAGGTCACCCTATAACGATCCCTAGAATTCGACATTGTCTTCTGGCAATTTTTTAGACTCCGTATATTAATTCTGAACATGTTTTTATTATTTGGATATTTAGATTGTCATATTATAATAATACACATTGTATTATATTCTCACTAAAAAAAGTTTTTTATTTTATAAATTTAAAAAACAAGGATATATACCGAACTAAAATACTAAATGAACAGAAATAGGATGAAGTGACAGAAGGAAATGAAATTCAGTTCTATGAAATCCTCATTTATCTAAGAGTTAATAGGTAATTTCCTAATTCACTGGTCCTAAACTTGCAGGGAGCAACGAGGAAAGCCTAACAGATGACAGTTCCTCCAAGAATTCTATATATAAGATCGTTGACGAGTTCAGCGGCAGTTGACCTCTACACCAATCGTCTCCGTCATCAATTAAAACTTACTCATCTGTCCTCCAAACAACTGGGCAGATTTTTGACAACAGATGACGAAGGACATTTTAATAAATCTTACTGTACATATAAAAAATATTCTAGTATTAAATATTTAAACTTAATATATAATTAAATGGAGCAAGGTGGCTTAGTGAGTAAGGTGATGTTTTACCAACTCCAAGGACCCAGTTTGAATCCGGTGTGGCTTATAATTATTTAGTCTGTTACTCTAGCCGTGAGTCAACCTTGTGGGTTGTTGCTAATACAGAATAGAATATTATTATGATATTAAAGTAGAACCCCGCTTACCTGACCAAGACCTCGCTGATTAAAGAGCATAAAAGAAAAAACCTCCAAAATCGATTCAAGATTAATTTAAAGTGGTTGAAATTTAAATGAAAATACTTATACCAATTTCATTTACTAAATAAAATGTGTCAAAAAAATAATATTAATGAAATAATTTTGCATTAAAATTATAACAAATTTAATTTTACTCTAAATAAATTTCATATATTGGAGGTTTTCTTTCGGACTTCCTAACGGGAGAGGCCTCAGTCGGAAATTATTGTTGTATGCTCATAATAATCACTATAAAATTATTATATATGCAACTATTATATAACTTATAATATTTATTGATAAATATGATGAATTGTATTTATTGTGTTATAATAACAAAAATTTTAATTAGCTAATTATGTAACTGAATCTCCTTACCTGATTGTGAATGGTGTTGGCTGGCTAACTTAGTTCTTTGTGGAACCGAAAATCTGTAATCAAATAATAATTATGTAAAAAGATTATTGAAAAAATCAATAAATATCATCAAGATATATTAACAGTTATTACAAATTGTACTAATATAATACAAGAAGTTGATTTCAGTGATTGAGGTGCTTAATAGTGCTCAACTGCCTAGTTTTGTTCTCACTTAAAGTGTACCTATTTTGGAGAGGTATGGTGTGCACCAGGAGGCAAACCTGGATTAGCCTTGGGAGTCTCAGCGATGCTTGCTAATTTTATTGTTATGCAATGCTGGTCGGCTACTCAGTAAGTCTTGAAATAGTCTTGAAGCTCAAACAGATTTTTTTTTTATTATTGATCCAGTTTCGATGAACTAATGTTTGTAACTTTCATTGTTCATTTTTTTTTTTAAATAAATTTTAATTTTATTCATCCCTCTAGTCTCAGTCCGCTGGTGTTCCTCAAGGTAGTATCCTTGGTCCCATCCTCTACACCGTCTATACAGCTGACATTCCAACCAATTCTAACACTATCGTCAGCACGTATGCCGATGACACATGCGGGATTGCAGTAAATAATAACCCATTAATCGTATCCCAAACTCACCACTCCCATATCACAGCCCTCGAAGAATGGTGTCGTAATTGGAGGATTAAGATTAATTTCAACAAATCCCATCAAATCACCTTTACCCTTCGTCATAAACCTACTGAACGTCGGAAACTGCACGTCGATTTCGACTATTAGACAATACTAGAAAATGGTCTAAACTTCCAACACATTACAAAAGACTGATCTACATAACTGTAATAAGGCCACTCTGGACATATGGAGTTGAGCTTTGATGAAGAATACGAAAAAAAATCTGTTTTATTTTTATTTTGGTCGGTTTTTGATCTAACTGTAATTTTTACTAGTTTTCGACTTTCTCCGCATGATTATAAATTCTATTATGTTCGATCCCCCCGATAATGTGTCAAGTTTTCTCTATAAGCTGCCTACTCCATTCTTCTGTACTTCCATTGCACCATCCCCTAGACGACATAACCCCATGATCCTTAAAGTTACCCCAGAGATCCGGAGCTATCGATCCAGAGGGGTGGGTACATAGTTTTGGATGGTGCTAATCACTAACTTGAAGCTGGCCTTACCTGTTTATAATTGATCCTCAGCCCTCGTCCCCCAACTTCCATCTCTAACTCCTACAACCGTCGGCAGTTCCCAACGTCATTAGTCTACCTTTGACTAGTTTCTCAGTAACCAATAGAAACACAACTAAGTTTTTCAGTTTTGTCAGAAGAGATAATTTTCAGCTGAACTTAGCTATTAGTTAAAACTTGTAGTTAGTTGTTTTTAAAAAATAAGTATACTCTTTCAACCATAATGTCCAGAGGATTAATGTGGTTCAGAGAAACCTGGATTTACCACAGTAATGCAAGTTTGTTTTCTTTATAAGCAATAATATACACTTTTATGTTTATTTTTTGAAAACTACATACAATTATAACAAAAAGAGTCCAAACGTGACTAAAATGCTTTCTTATTTCGTAAATTGAAATAATACTAAGCTGTGTATTATAATCCTGGGATATGAAGTATTAGGTTCGTGTTCGGACTAATGTTTGCTAGAATTTAAAAACTTAAATATTTTTAAGATTAAGTCCTTTTATGCTAGAGTGGGTCAAGATTTTCGAACCACCCGAATCCTCAGTGGAAACATCTAGGCTATTTATTTTGTCCATTATAAAAACGATCTTAGCTTTTTAAGAACCTTAAGCCATTGTTTATTTAATTCATTTTGTATTAGGACGAGATTTAGTAAGGCACGATAGTTTAATACACCTTAACCAGGAAGATAAGCATTGCATCAATATACTTCGGACGGAGATAACCTATTGGTGTACATAGAAATAGTTAACATAGAGGGGACATAAGATAGGGACAAGAACGGGACAGACGTGCCAGCGAATACACATAGCCGAAGTAGATATAAGCTAACTGCTCTAAGGCAGGGCGATATCTACATCTCTACGTGCGCTCCCTCTTTGTCTTCTCCTTAACAAAGGAATCTTTGTATTAACAGGCATTTGTATGCAACCATTTTTCGCCCTTGAGATCCTCTGCTGTCTCGCGGCTTTGCACCCCTCTGCCCTGGAGTACTACAGGGGATAAAAAGTGGCCCCCTTTTGTAAAGGTAAGTACTTCAAGATAAGTATTACGTCTTGAGCGGCAGGTACTTGTATTGTACTCCGGAGAACGGCATTAAACAATATAATTGTAAATTATTTGTATGCAGTCAATAAATCCTTGGCGTATTAAGTACTAGTGCATATAGCACAACACGCCGAAAAAGGACACAGCTTTTATTTTCAGAATATATTAACAGAAACATGATTACAGAAAAATGCTTTTAGAAACTATAATATCTGAAAACCAAAATAATGCTATAAACATAGGGATTTGATTGATGCAACATATTCCGAGTTACTATATTAACAAACTTCACCTCTCCATTTCGCAAACAAAAACATTGGAATAAAAGCTCAACAGAGTAAACTGGAAATCAATAGGAGTCCATTGTGAAATGAATTTAAAATGGTGAATTGAATTGACAATCAACAGAAAACTTTTCTTGAGATTGAAAATATGGAAATTTAAAATTGTTTCCGACTTAGTTTATAAAATATGATATAAAATAAAATTAATAACTATGCCTAAAATATGAATTAAAAAACATCTTAGTTTATATAATTATGAGAAGATAATTGACCGTGGAAAGAAGTGGAAAATAAAATGTATACATATATAATCGAATAAGTAAGTAAAAATAACATAATCAAATAAATAAATATTTAGAGTTATATAATGCAAAGGAATATGAATATTGTAGTCCATCAATAATAATAATAATAATAAAATTATGGAAAAAAAATTAATAAAAAATAAAATTGAGAGAAAGAAAATATATGTAACTAATGAAATATGTATCCATAATATTAGAATAAAGAAACAAAATATAAACTCAATATTCAAAACTCAAAACTGAAATAAAACTCAATTTTATATTTATTCTAATATCAAGTTTATTTATTCTAATATTATGGCTACATATATTTTCTTTCTCTTAATTTCATTTTTTATTTATCTATTTTTTTTTTCTTTCCATAATTTTAATTTTTAAATTATTTAATTAATTTTTTCTTATTTTTTTTTAATTCATTGGCTCCTAACTTGTTCTTAGCCTTGATGAAGGCTAGAAGTTCTGGCCGAAACGTTGGCACTATTAAATAAGTTATTTCAACTTATTTCTGTTATATTCTGACCGAACTCCCCCTCCCCCAACCATCTTCTCCTCATATTTCTAAAATAAATTCTTATGATTAACAGAATTAAAAATACAGAAATATAATAATAAAAATATTATTATAAGAAGTACAGAAATTAAACTTACATGCACATAAACATTTATAAAAATGGAACAGTAGAATAAAAACATTACATCTAAGCGATGTTTTATAACCCTGTTTCAAAAAGGAACGACACACGCAGCAAAGGGTTCACCTGGGGGTTGAAATAATTCTGCTGTTGACTGTTATATTTCTCCCACAGGGATGAAAATCCGAAATGGTGCAACCTGAGGTTTATAATTCAGTTCACACTTAAAATAATACATTAAAAAAATAAATGATATTTCCATTTACAAAAAGAAATATATATATATATATATATATATATATATATATATCACTATATATTTTGTTATGTATATATTACATTTGATGTGGTACAGTCGGAGTTATATACAAAAATCTCCAAAAATCAATCAAACGGTGTAGTTAATTAAACTCAAAAATATTATTTCGATATGAAATTCAGAAATAGTTAATACGAGTATAATATTCATATCAACCAATAACGTTTTCAATATTCTGGAAGATATAGTTTGTAGATAAGTAAATAAAAAATAATATATTTATATATAAATATAATAATACATTTTAAAAAAAGTTCAAATGCTACTTGTATTTAGGCAAGCATCAATTATACTAGATTTAAAAAAAAATATTTTTAGTCTTACTAACAGTATTAAATAGATCCCATCTGTTATATTTTTAATTATCGTGAAAGGAAACCCAGCCTTATACATGTGTTAACTATGACAGGCATTTCTCAAATTTTTTTTTTGTTCAGAAGAGGATGGGCTTTCTTATGTCAAACGATGCCTAATGGAGATGGTTTAAACATATTTAAAATATATTTTTTTACTCATGTACTCACATCTTATTAGATATATAATTATTAATTTTCTCTCAAATGTTGGTTGTTCTTGAGTTAAACTAATAAGATTGGTGATGTACTGATTATGGGTACGAAACATACTGGTATACGAGTACAAATTAAACAATCAGACATAGAAATGCCCTGCAATAGCTAGATTTATGGATGTATATAGCTTATTGAACACAATTTAAAGTTTAATATCAATTAATACATTAAGTTAAAATTAAACATAAATTACTATTTTTATTTTCATATCGATTAATGATTGATTTGATTGTTTATTATATTTATTTTGTCACGGGATATAAGAAGACATAATAAAAATACATAGTTTCTAACCGGTTTCCATAAAACTGTTTTATTTTTTATTATTTATATAGGTCCAATAATGATCTTAGTTCAGAATAAGCTACTAGTTAAATGATCATTCAGAATGTTTGGTGGCGTACAACTTTTAAGTTAAAATAAAATATAAAAACTTTCCTAAATTCCACAATTTTCTTAATAATATGGCTTAAAGGTTAAAAGGTGAAATTAAGCAAAGTCTGTGCAATCTGGGTCAATGACCTGAATTCCTTACGAATAAAGATGAATGAAACTTGTGAAACAATAATATATATCGCAGGGGCCACGGCTAAACCTCCTTTATCGAATGAAGGAATTTCCGCGGCAAATTCTCTTAACTATAATAGAAACACTATTAATTTATTTTAATTTTTTTAAATAATTGGTAAACAATAAAAATAAGTCCTAGTTGAAGTTTATGGTAAAAAAATTCTCTAATCATCGTTGAGTATCCGTATTTTGTGGGACTGAAGCAAATCGGGTAAGCAAAGCAAAAAGAGGTTTAGCTATGGCATCCACGATATCCAGTGTTGCTGTGGAAGAAAGATTCCGAGCCGGTCTCACTAATCACTTTGAATAACATTTAATATGAATGTTATTGTTTACATTTAATTAACAAAGTAGTTAGAACCCATATTAATTTATTTATTATAACCAAATAATTGATAACAAAGAAAATCTTTAGAGATGAATACACCTGAAGAAAGTATTAATGGGCACACCTCCATAGGGAATTTTTTTCTTGTTTTGAGATCCTTAATTTTTATTTTCAGTTAGGACAGATAGCCCTGGAAACCCTGTACAGTTAATTTTAAGTAAAAAAGTTTATTAAAATGATCTGGATTTACAAGTTTAATTAATCTATTCTAAATCAATATACCTTGGTGAGCAAAACGTCTGCGCTAAATACAAAACACGAAAAAAAAATTTTATCATCAAAGAAAACAAATCAAATAAAAAAGCTGATTGCTTCTTTAAGGGAACTTTCGATTTATTACCACTTATACTGCTATCTTAAGTGGCTTCCGATGCGTTCAACAACACCAATAGAACTAAC
Organism: Halyomorpha halys; assembly: GCF_000696795.3. Taxonomy (NCBI): domain Eukaryota; kingdom Metazoa; phylum Arthropoda; class Insecta; order Hemiptera; family Pentatomidae; genus Halyomorpha; species Halyomorpha halys. Next base: position 237,247 of record NW_027106937.1, read on the forward strand.
TACTTTTTTAAAAGGACTTTGAGTGGGTATAATCCAATTTTGTGCCTTTATTGCACCTTTTTATCGAAGGAGACCAGTTTTATTTTAATGAATCACAATAAATATTTTACGACGACGGAACAAGACTCCTGAAGCGGCGAATATAAACATGACGGACCGAGGGGAGAGGCGAAGGAATTCGCGTTTATTGCCACTGGAGGGGAGATGCTATACCCAGCCTGCTATTTCCACTGCACCGTCCTCTTTATTAAAGTTATTTATGCCAATGAACACTTTATTAGCTTTATATTCCACCCTTGTTTCGCCTCATAAAGGCTGCACTATACTGATTCCGGGTAACTTCTCATGAAGGCAGCTAATTTTTCCCTTTGTCATGAAAATTCGACTGTCATTACAACAGTTTAATTAGCAGTTGTGACATATACTGTTTCTCAATAAAACTTATAAATTACCGTATTATAATATTATAAAAAGTGACTGCTATAATTAAATATTTTGTGAAAACAAAATCACTTAAAATCTTTTTTAAAACCATAAAGAAAGAGCAGAGTAAATTATTCCTTTATTAAAACCACGGGTGCCCAAACCAAAGCACGGTATTCACAGTGTGACATTTAGTCTCAACATGTTTTAACAAAAGTAAGCTGGGGTTAATATGGGGAGGGGAAAACAAAAACGAGCATTTTCCTAAACTCAGATATTTTGCAGTCGTAATTTTTTCAACTGATTTGGCTTAACATAAGAGGAGTTTTCGTTCTATAGTTAATAAATTCTCTTATCAAAAGTAATCAAAGTAAACTTTTTTGGTAAATTAAAATTCTACATTTAAAACTTATTCCGTATACTTCTAGATTTAAAATGTCCCCGTGTCAAATATATGTTACTAATCAACATTCTCAATAAACATTGACCTACATTAGATGCTCTCCTAATATTTAAAAAAAAAAAATAATCTTCCAAAAGTGGAAATTCCAACATTTGATATAAATGACCCACCCATGCTTTTGAACAGTCTTTCTTCAGCATAAGCCTCATAATAATGTATACAAAATTAAATAATTATACTGTTCTTCCATCTCAGATTTTCACTTGAAGAGTTTATTAATGCTATTCCAACAAAAATTACACCGGACTTTGAAAATCTCAAAAATAACAAATTCTGAAACCTCATTAAGGAGAAGGGATTATTGCGTTAATTTATAATTCTTTTTTTATTTGTGTATGTTTAATTTATTACAATATTTGTAATTTCATTTAGTAAACTTATATATTTTTTTAGAAATTTTTACAACAATGATTAGTTTACTTATTTATAAATTCAAAAAAAGAATATACATTTTCTACAAGATATAATGACTCCCAGTTGGTGGAAATTAAAGTTTAGAAAGTAGCTTGTATATGGATACTGATACATTTTTATTGTATAAATATTAATGCAATATTTTCAAAATATACAAAAGGGGAAAAAATATTTTTATAAACAAACTTCTGTACTATATAGAATTAATAATTTTGAAGTATGTAACAGGTAAAATTCAATTTACCAATAAAGGGAACCCTTGGCAGTCCTACACGTAAATAAAAAGGTTTGCCAACCCTGGTTTAGTCTTTAGTCTCACATAATTTGAGCCCTAAGTCATCTTTCAATAATATGTGCGTTTGTGCAATATTCCAGCAATTTGTTTTTAATTTTCCTATATGATAATGATAGAAGTTTTAAAATGCGTAATGAAAAGAGCTGATTCATTCAATACAGCGTATTGATTAACTATATAAGTCCTATATAATTTTTTTGGAATAATCGAAGTATATATTTGTATTCAGTTCTCTATTAATTTTATGAACATATTTAGAAAAAAAAAGAAAAGACTTGAAACAGACAATACAATCTAAAGTAGAAGTGGTATAGAGAACCGACGTATTACGATTTTATTTTCATCCCTGAACAATAGCCGAAAGTATTATTGGTTGTTGAAGTGGAGAGAAAAAGTTTCAGGTGGGCTAGCAGGTTAAAAGCTATTCAACTCAGAAAATTCCCAATGACCCAGTTGCCAGCTAACCTTCACCTGAGTGTTGGCTGTGGGTGGGCCTCTGGAAAATTCGCGGAAGTTGTAAGCTCTGCGGCGAAGTTGGAGTAAGTAGGGAAGGTATGGGAGTCGATAGTTGGACCAACTTGGAAGATTGGATTCAAAGCCTCCCAAAGGCCAAAGTGCAGTGTCGGCCTTTTCCCACCATTTCTGTCAACATAACGCCCTCTAACTTATAGGATATACCTAAACGTCTAGGAATTTTAATGAGTCTTATTTTTACGTTCGTCCAACAGAACAATTAAACCCCGAAAAGTATAAATATAAAATATTTGGTAATCCAAAATCGCAGTAAGGTAATAACAATCAGCCACATCTCTCAGGAATGGCCATATTTCACATCACACCTCAATTGTTTTGGGTCAAGCCTGAATAAACTAATAACTTTTAGGGTGCCTCCAAGACGCCCGTTGATTTTCTGAGTCAGACTGGCCCCGACCGTTGCTGAGTCGGCGTGCGTTAATCCTTTGTACTGATATAATACTACGTGGTTTCTTCTTTTTCTTTTCTACTGAAAAAAAATTTCATATATTAACAACTAGAATCTAGAGAAATCAGTAAAAGTTAAGAATGATTTCCGTCATCCAGACGTACGCTTGGAGCATTGTTGGTAAGTCATTTTTCTTAGTGGAGTACTGGAGATCTGTTTAATAAAAACACAGTCTATTTAATATTTTAATTTTTATACCACACACGATAAAGAACGGCCTGAGTGGCAGGGTGCCTGAATCTAGAATAAACAAATCATTCCGATAACCATCTAAGTCAAACTGCCAGTGAAAATCTAGGAGTAATATGGCCAATATTATACGCTAAGTATAAAAGGAGTAGAGGGCACTTCCACATCCACACACCAACTCTGCAACGGTCGGCTTAGAAAACAAGAGTGCACTTGGACGCACTCTTATAGACGCTAATAAAATAAGAGAATTGGTATTTCAATTTTTAAAGTCTCAAATACGACATTGAATAGACAAAAATAAAATAAATAAATATAAGCATTAAAAACTTAATGGCATCGATGGCCACCTTGCTCTGGAGGGTATTGCAAGAAAACTGGGTCTTGTAGTTAATGAGAACAAGACGAAGTTCTTGAGGATGTGCGGCATTGATATCCCGAATAAGGTCTTCTCTGTCTATGTAATTGCTCGGGAAATTATATGGAAAGAGAAGAGTAGGGAGGGCGAACAAGAGGTGGCGTCAGACACTGTATCAACGGATGCCCGGACTCTTCAGAAAACCCGAAACCGAGTTGCAGCGGAGGACGCTTAGTAGCATGGTGGATGCTACTAGAGGACGTCCAGGCTGGGTAACGGACTCCCGCGCCAATTATGATAATGATGATGACCACCGAAGTTTTACGCGATTAAGCTAAAAATAATGAATGAATTATGACTATAAAAAGTTGAAAACAAACATATATAAAAAAATTATCCACGGCAACGTATTGGAAGATTATATGTCTTAAATTTTTTGTCTCAATTAGGTTATGATTTTTTAGAATGCATGTGTGAGATATTTGGCTCGAAACTTTGTGCCGTAGAACCAATATTTTTTAAATAACTTGAAATAATTTTAAAAAACAACAAATTCAATTTGTTATCATACTAATATAAATTTAAAGATAAATTAAAATAATGATTATATAATAATAATAATAAATACTGTTCATTGTTGTATTTAATTAATTTAATTTTTTCATCGTTATACTAATATTCGTATATACCAATAGTATGCACAATATTATCTTCAACAGTATGTTTAATAAAATAGCATTTCTGTCTGAAAGGATTAAATAATGAACATTTATCACTATAAGATCGATCGAGAACTATAGAATATGAAATATCCAATAGATCCTGACGTATAAATTATTTTTCATTTAAATTAGCCGATTTGATATTTGCATAAAAGTAGGATGATAAATACGTAAAACGTTTTCTAGAATACTTTAAAAAAAAAAAAAACAGTAAATATTCAGGTAAAATTTAAACATTAGCTAGAGATAAAATGCAGAGTCTGCGAATATTTACATCTGTTAGTCCAGGATATATTCCACTAACAGAAAGGTTAACCATTAGTAACGCGATACCTATTAAAGTAAAAGGGCGATTTAGCAAGTTAAACCAAACATTAAATTAATAAAACATTCAAAGTAGCTAGTGAATGATAGTATTTCTACTTTTTTTTTTATTTTTAAAAAATACACGAAACCAATTCCATCACGTTCCAGTAGCACTTACCCTTTGGAATAATTTATTATGCAAAAGTGCCCATAAACAACTTCTCACTTAACTCAATTTGGGTTTAAGGAGGAGCAAACTCCACCCAAGGCATTCATTTTAAATACAGGGTCTTTACATTAAGACCGATTTCAATAAGTTAGGAATTTTTAGCATAATTAATTTTTTTTTAAATAATTTGATTGCTTTTTACAACTGTATAAATATCATCAAGTAAATTTGCTGTAAGCGATATAATGACATGATACAAACATGTGGAGAATTTACCAATTGATAGAACTCCAAAAACATTTTTACAGGAGAAGATCTCGAGGCCATCTTCTTTTCAGACGCCTAGGAGGATTATTAGGTAATGATGGAGAAGCCAGGCTAGAATCGAGTTGGTTTGGGTGGTTGGGAAGTTTATTATGGAAGGATTGGTATCTGGTTCTGGTCAAATCGGCAACATAGGTGACATTGAGGTCCTGATGGATGATTTGATTTGTGACAAAGTAAGGAGCATTAAGGATTTTACGAAGGATCTTGGACTGTAAGGATTGGATTCGGGAGGAATTCGATGGTTTAGTGGAGCCGCCCCATAGCTCAACTTCGTATGTCCAGATACGCCTTATACCAGTCATGTAGATCAGTCTTTTGATCGTAATGGATTGGAAGTTTAGACCGTTTATCAAGTAAATTTTGTAATAGTCGGAATCGACTGGCAGTTTCCTGTCTTTTCAGTCTTGGATGGAAAGAGATAGTACATAAATGCAGTAATTCAAAAGCTTATTGTGGACAAAGATTCGAACATTCGACTGCTTTCTATTATATATATGGTATGATAAGACGGTAGCGATAGTAACGTATTTGACAACAACTAATTTCGCCGTATCATCGTTAATACTGGCTCGATTTAGGATTTTTTTTTCTTCTTTGAGGCAATCTTACTTTACATGTATATAATATCTAAAACATAAATGGTTTTTAAATAAACTCCCCACAACATGACTCCACCATTCTATCATATTTAAATATACCTTTGCCACTTTCTCTGCCTCCAAAATCATTCACCCCCAA
>NW_027106937.1:245447-246684 GCF_000696795.3 Halyomorpha halys
TCTCTCTCTCTACATCTCATTCGCTGGTTGTAAAAATACTTTTACAGTTGTGAATAAACTTAATAAAGTAAAAAAAAAAAAAAATAAAAAAAATAAACTCCCTCCCTGTGTCTCGTAATTTTCAAAACATTGAAAAAATCCATGCTGACTGGCCTATGAAAGTGTAGTAATAGATTTTTAGGAGTGAAACAAAGTTGATATTCCGTTTTAGCATATCAAGAAAGCCTTAAATATGAATTTTCGAAAAAATCAGTCAATCAGATTTTTTAGTCCAAAATTTTCGCCCACCATCAGCCTTTGATTTCTTTTCAAAAAAAAAAATTAAAAACGGCTTAACCAATCTACACCAAACTTGGTAGTGGTATAGGGGCTCTGTAAACTGAACCAGAGGGGACAAACTTGGATCTAATTAAACAAATTAGAACCGGAGATATAAAATAAAATGTGTGAATTTTTTTCCTCTATTTGAAACCCACATTTTTCCCTTAAATATAATTGTTGCCGATTGGCTAAAATCGCAAACATTAAGCTTTCCAACAATTATATTAACGTAAGAATGAAGAGGAGTTAAGAACGATTATAAGAAAAATAGTTGCCGGAGAGGAAAAAAATGCTCTTAATAAATCGAGGCGAAACATTTTTAATCTTTAATTTCTATGAAATTAACAAAAATGGTATTTGGTTCTTTAAGACGAAATTAAAAAAATTTGCCTATTTTATTTTCAAAAAAAATATTTGCTGACTTATTTTATCCCGAGCCTTACGTTTAATTTTGGTCGTAACTTTTTTTTCTACCTCAAAATCCTGAGATTTCATGATCTTTAAACCTTCACATGGCAATATGGGACATTTTGAAAAAAAAAAACTATACGAATCTGTCTACTAATAAAAAAGTTTATTGTGGACAAAGATGCGACCGCTCTTTTTTATATATACAGATTCAAACCATAAGCAAGATCAACAGCAATAAAACAATACTTTGGATTTCTTCACGCATAGGCAGTGGCAATGCAAGCGGTGACGAAGACGGCAAAAATAACATTAAAAGTATAAATTATAATTAAACATTATAAAAAAATATTACTATGATATTGTGAAATTTCATTCTGAGGCTACTAAAATTTCAACACAGATAAAAAAGGCACATGAAATTATTAATTTTGGTTAAAAGGTTTAGTTTGGCTATCTAATTACAAAACATTTACAACCAATAGAGTCAAGGGAGTAGATATATATA
>NW_027106937.1:247999-249199 GCF_000696795.3 Halyomorpha halys
GATATTTGGCCTTAAAAGATATGTTCCTGTCAAAAACTAGAATTCGAAATTTTTAACGTTCACAATAATTCTTCATATATATTTTATAAATAGTTCTTTGCTATATGCACACACACACAAATTGATTTTACTAGCGATGAAAATCGAAACACTTAAGCACTAGTTATTCTTAAAAAAAGTTATGCGCACATGAAAAAAAAAAGTAACAACACCTCTGAGGGAGTAGGAGTTCAATGCAGTATTATAACACTGACTTACCTGAGGTGGCTAATAAAACCATGCCTTTTTTTCTCCTGCCCCCCCCCCCCAGCCCTTTACACAAGAAAACACTCTGAGGCCAACTTTGGAGGGTGAAGTTAGCAACTCTTTTTATACCAATACAACCAAAGGTGAATGACTTCAGCGAATAAGATAGATCAAAGGTGAAATCAATTATAATAATAATCTAATTTAAAAAGAAATCAATTGCAATTTTATTTTTTTTATATATATAAAAATTCTTCATTTTTTAACGAACAGAAAATTTCACACTAGAAATCGTTAAATATAATCGGATTAGACATTTCAAGAACGAAATTGTTTTAAACAATAAAAAACAAGAATCAACATTATGTAATAGAGTAATAGTCTATTCAAGACGAGCAAATTCAAAACAAACCTATGTTAGGGTCGAATCCATTCATAGTAATAAAGTAAATAAAAAGAATAACTCCTAAAAATGGGCATTCAAAATTAGCTGAAGAACTTAATTCCCTATTATTAAACTGGGATTTAGGTAAGTGGGAAACTATCATTAAATAAACATTGGTCATAATTGCTGTTTGTGATTACTGTAAAATAATAACTTCAAACTACATTTAATGGCTCAACATATTGCATTTGCAGTTATGTATTACATATGTATTTTGCTCATCCAAGTATAGCTTTTGTTTCTGAATAGGTTACATAAAATACATTGAGATTCACCCTGGTAAAGTGAACTTAATTGCTCGTAGAATGCCGTCTAAAAAATACAAAATACTCATAAATAGAGAAAATTGAATTACGACAATAATTATTTTTTGTAATAGTAATTTTATAGATAATTTTTTTTAGCAATTACTGCTAATTCTGACAGAAAAAAAGAAGTAATATCGATAGAAAAATCACATTCACTTTGTATAATCATTAGTTTTAATAGACACATACTAATAATAATAA
>NW_027106937.1:251884-252927 GCF_000696795.3 Halyomorpha halys
TAAAGTGGATAAAATTTATCAAATATTGGTAATAATCGATTACATTTATCGACCTCTTTATTTTAAAATTATGTTTCTAATATTTTTAGTTCTTTATTTTCATTTATATACGAAAACATTGAACTTTCTATTATTACATTTACATCACTTTTTCAAGGGATAATTAAGAATGTCCAAATTGAGACTACCCTAATTGAAAAACTTATGGCAAATGCAGAGTACTCAACTGATAAATGTTCCACCCTTCCTATGATGCACACACACGACACAAAGCTTTTAAATAAATAATGGGAGACCTGCCAGGAAAAGATGCGTAGACTATTCGGTTCGACGTAACGAGATAAAAAAGGACACAGGGGATATCCAAGCCTGACATCTGACAAAACCCCGAATGTTCCGGAGGGGGGATCAAAGAGGGTAGCGAACCACTCTCTTCAGAACTGGAGGGACCGCCCTCCGGAATTTAATATTAAATTACTATAACAGGACCCTTGTTTTGTGGAGCAGAACCACCCATCCCATCATGTCATCTGCTACTGAAACAATCCGCTTCTTCAGTGATGGATAGCTTGTCGTATAATACACCATCAGAAATCATCCCCATATCATAGATATATCTAACGAAGGAGTATCGTCTTAAAAATTGTATACTTAATACAAAAACAAAATTCGGCAATTGCTATTTTCAAATTAAACTGAATGGTTTTGCAAGAATAGTAAGATTATTACTGTTCATTTGTTTTAATAATTGGATTACATATTAAATCTTTCATTCAAAAATCAGTGCTTATTACAATAATCTGTGATTATTACACACACAGCAAACTAAAACTAGTTATACAATTCCTTATTATTCTTGCAATACATGAGCAGTCAGCAAATTTAAAATACAAGATTTTTTTTTTTCTGTTCATATTGATTTTTTTCATTAATCTTTTTCTTTTATATATTTTTACTTTTTTATTTTATAATATTATCATTTTGTATCGATTATTTCTATATATATATCTCCCTCTTAACCAAATATACTTTTTTCACTCTTT
>NW_027106937.1:253012-256408 GCF_000696795.3 Halyomorpha halys
AAACAAATAAATGTTAAAAATTTAAAATAAAATAACAATAAATAAAATTAAAAATCCAACGTATTTTCGCATATAGTAAGAATCCATTAATTAAGAACTAAAAAAAGAATATTAAAAAGGATATAAATACATGCATATATTAAAATACAAGTAATAAATAAACAATATGTAATTTTGTTTAATATAAGTCATATTCAGTACTCGATTAGAAATAAATTAATGTCCCTTCTATAATTATAAATTATTACAAAAAAGAATATGTCAAATTGGCTGTGGATACATATATGTCCGAAAAAATCAGCATTACTTTTTTGAATTATTTAAATAAATATTAATCTATTTGTCCAGGCATCTTGACTCAGTGACCGTTTTCTAGGAAATCAACATATTTTGATTTACTCAAAAAAATTTTGTTTATTTTTTAGTTGAAGAAAAAGTATTCAGGAATTTGGATGTATTACAGCCTAAAATACTGTAATATATTGTTTGCACTTAAATAAAGATTACGGAAATTAGAATGTGCAAAATTGTGAGAAAAAAAATCAAAATTTGAATTATTATTAAAATTAGTGTTATTCTAATGTATTTTCCGTTAGTCTAATTTGAACTAGGTAACAAACGATTGGATTACACGAAAATCAAGCCACTACATCACAACTAAAATAAAATGTAAATCCATGGATTTTTACGCATTTAAAATTAATGTCTGATATTATTATTATGCATTTTGTAATAATATTTTTAAAAAATGGGTAGACAACTGTATTTATTTATATAATTGTTATATATCAACTAATGTGTTTTCAGTCCATGCGGAATAAAAAAGAACAATACAATTTACCTAATAAAAAAATAAAACTTATTGTTTTGATTTATTATTCCAAATTAACTGATATCAGATAAATAAAAAACATCAACACAGCATATTCGACATTCCATGAAAGCACATACATAAGTAACCATTATTTTTTAATCACAACTTATCAAGGAGTCTGAAAATATTAAAAGGTCCTAAGAAGTGCTTTGTTCGTCTACATAAATTACCGAAGACAGGACTAACTTAGTTTCAAAAGTTTATTAAAAAGTTAACATACACTTTCAACTTACTTTCTTTTTTTCCGAAAGTTGTAAGGCCGATAACGAAATTGTATGAACTAAGGTGACAAACCCCTCTTCATTTTAATCAGATAAAATTTTGTTTTGTCTATTTACACCTTTCATTTCAAGCACCCCCGACCGGGCTACTGATTAAAGTATAATCTGAAAAACAATAGTCTATTAAAAAAGTTTAGCAGGAGATAAATAAAGTTAAAATCTAATTTTCATCACACAATTTTATTATAACACAGCTTTCAGCTGAGTCTATATTTAAAACTGGAACTTGACTATCGTTAACAATCAAGCCTAATAAAGAGTAATTAATTAATGACATAGGAAGAGATTACTTAATGACATAGGAAGACAAGACTCCTATATTCTGTTTTTGTATTGAACTTATATAAATACAGAAAAAATAAATTTAAACAAAAAACATAAAACGATTTATATATATTTACATACATTTTTAAAAAATAATATGAGTCAAGATCCTATCTATGTTAAAAAGTTACCGTAAACAAATCATGTAGAGTGAATCGCTTATATCTGATATTAAATGTAGGCAACATTTTTGGCAATAATGAGTATTAATTTTTATGAAAAAGCAGCACATATTATATAAAACCACTATTAAGGTATTGAGAAATTATAAATGAAAATTTATGTCGTAAAGTGGTGAGATAGGTAATCAGTTAAAATAATTTTTTCATTGGTACACTTTGAAACAGTTATATAAGAGAATACTTGACTCCCTGGGAATCATACACCACCACAAGCATGGAAATTAATGAGTAGGGGAGTTAATCCAGAGGAGGGATGGCATGCATGCATCGCATATCTTATTTGTTGTTTTATCTATTACTTTATTATTTTAAATATTTTAATATTTGTTATATAGGGGAATTTGTCGATTAAATGAAATAGGTGTTTTGAAATAGAAGGGAAAGAAAAAAGAAAGCAATAAATTGAAAAACTTGTTAGTTTGTAGACTGGTACTCATTGTAAAAGAAATGTAAAAGAATGTTATCTTTCTATTATATTATATCATATAAAAATATGTAATTTATATATGTCCAGTCACGGATTGATCAGTATGCTGTGTAATGTAGCAACCCGATGTATTTGGGCAGCATGAATGAATAAAGTATTTCTCTCTCTCTCCCCTCTACAATTTTTTTTTTTTAATTTTGTTTTTCACTGTGATCTCAGATTATATTTAACGCTGAGAATTATAAGTTTACATATGTATCAATAGCAGATACATATAACTACTTACATTACTTTCCGTAAATGTCGGAAATTAACATTTCCTGGCACAGTATCGTATCTTGGATCCATCCTACACTAACGTGGAACCAAAATACCAGATTGAAAACACGAAAACTTGATCGAATATTTAGTAAGTTATACAAAGTGCTACAATGAGCTTGCTGCTGCCAAGGATCAACTGATGTACAGGACAATGCTTGAACCTGTCTGTACTTTAGCTGAAACTAGAACTGTAGTTGACAACTAAAATTATTAGCATCTAACTCATTTAACCTATTCAGTCCAAAGTTCTTCGAACAACATTCAAAGCTCCATCCCACGAAGCCAACAAGTTACAACTTAGTTCATTCTCAAATCCTTAACATTTCAAAAGAAAAACACATATCATCCCAACCCATTAGCACAATCCTTATCCAGTTTCTCACTCCTCTCCGAAGTTTAGGATAGCAGTACGTACCCAAGAAACCTATTATAAATAATTATATTAAAGTGGCAATGGTCGAATTATCCAATGAAGTTTTTTTTTTTTTTTTATGACCCTCTACCTAGTCATTTATTATATAGAGGGGAGGTTTATCTAGAGGTAACCAACCTATTCTAATCATGGTGTGAGGAAGTTTTCATTTCGTTGAAGAATAAAAAGTTGTTCCCCAGCCGGATTCAAATCAGCACCGCCGCGGTCACAAGGTAGTTGCTTAACTTAACTCGGTCCTCCAACAACAGTGACGTAGTTCAGAGAGAAGCGCCAGGATCTTCCGGAGTCCAGCTTTTTCTTCCACAAATGGAGGGAGAAGCTCGAATCGGAACTCCCCAGGCCGAACGTAAATATTATACATAGGAATGGAAATGATTAAGGTGTTATTTTATTTAACTTTAGGGAGAAACACCATTCATTTTTATTCATATTATATTTTTTCTTTCAATTTATTATTTTATTTATTTATATCTCATTTCCTTAGTTTTCCGTCTCTTATAGTGTACAATTTTTTATTTCTCTTAAATCTACTTTTCTATTTTTACCCATTATTA
>NW_027106937.1:256458-284318 GCF_000696795.3 Halyomorpha halys
AATACTTTTTATTTATTAATAGATATTACAATCTGCCACAGTTGTGGGCAATAGGTAATAGTGATTAATGATCTCATACATACTAAAATAAATAATATAAAAAAAATTCTCTTAAAATATATACAAATAGAAGAATAAACAAAATGAACATAATCAAACTATCTCCATGAAAAAAAAATAATAACAGAATGATAAAATAATATCTGAAAATATTAGTTGAATTTACTTTCCTATATGTATTTCTGATGTGCATATACGAATTTACATGACAGAATGTCAAGTCTCACAAGGATAAAAAAAAATGGAAATTCATTAATAAATGATAAGGGATAATTACCCAAACTGGACCAATTCGACACTGCTGTAAAATAATGAGACTGTAGACAATAGCTCTGCAATCAGATTGGAATGGAGAGGTATTCGAATTGCGATGCGCAGGGGACCTGAGTTATGGGTGGTATCTGGCCGAATGCAATCCTGAAGCGTCCAGTTGTCACCGTACCAACCGCCACAACCTCTGCTTCATGTTGAGTTATTTTTCATTATTGTCTACAAAACGTTCCGTACAGATGCACATTCGTGTATACTTCAGCATAATTATATACATACTAGCAGTGCCCTGTGGTTACATCTGCATGATTATACCAGCCTATTCATACACATAATAAGTACACGATCTAGTAGTGAATCTGATAAACTGACATAGATCCGAAAAATAAAAATGAAAGGACCAAAGCCTAAGTGAATGTAAAAAATATCTTAGGTTTGATGTTTATATAATGATAGTCTATAGAAGGGGTAACCAACAAATCGATCGCGAAGCCAATTTGAGTTGATCGTCGATCGCTGGCAATGTCTGGGGTGGAATTCCGGGTAGCATAGACTTTGAAGACATAACCTTCAAACATATCCCATATGGATCAAAAGTTATTAATTATTCGTGTACTTTTAATTCTCTTGGACATGCGTTTTTGGTCCTTTAAATAATTATTGTTGTTTTTTATGTAGGTAGATAAGCCGTATATTTGTATTTCAGTACAAGGTGTATTCAGCGAGCTATTGGTAAATTAGTAAAAAGTAAGTCATATCATTCTTTCATGATAAATTTTCCAGCTCCCCCCCCAAAAAAAAATATTTACAAACAAATAGTAAAACAACTTATAGATTGCAGTTGATAAAAAAATTAAATTGCAATCATCTTTATACTAGCACATATCTCGAAAATATAATAAGTGATTTAAAAAATAAAATATAGTTTTGATTATATATATACCATATCTACCCATACCTCGCTGGAATGCACATGATACTGAAACACAGTGTATAAATATAATAAGCATTTCACACCTCTTCTTCCCCGTTATACTACGCCTAAATTAATTAAAAAATTAAAATCTGTACCGCTACGTCAATCAGGTGTTCAGTACTTAGTAAAGAAATACTGTTACTAAACCAATGGTTGTGCAAGGTTGATTTGGTCAAAATCACGCTCAACTGCCAGATTAAGGGTACACAATTTAAGAGACTGGGTGGACCCCAGGAGGGCTCTAGAACCCACAGAAGTCGACTCACGGCTACAGTATAACAGAAAATAATTTTCTGCCCAGCAGGATTCGAAATCGGGACCTTGGAGTTAGTAGCAACGCGCCTTACCCCGGGGCTACCCGCGCTCCCTATACTACGCCTATGACTTTTTATCTTATAAGCGTGTCGCGAAGTTATATGCAGAAATATTGGCACCCCCTGGTCTAAAGGGTCCTATGGACTAGTCCTTAGTCTAAACCACCTCATCCTAGCATAAGCCACGATGTTTTTTATAAGGATAATTGGGCAAAATAAAGTATTTTGTATTAAAATCTGGATAACTTAAAAATATAGTTTTGTGTAGGCATATTTTTTTTAATGCAAAGGTGATAAAAAATGTGTTTAAAAGTTACAGTGATTATAATAAATGTATAATTTTTTTTTTATGTAAATGTATTACCTCGAAAAGTATCATTATATGAAGGCAAGGAGGGTAAGATAGGCGGGTGGAACGTGTGTATGTGGAACGAAAAAAATCCATCAGGACGCCTCTGTACAACAATGAATGCTATTATGGTTGGCAAGAGACCTCGTGAGAGGCCAAAACCAGATGAATAGACAGAATCAACAATGATGTGAAAGAGGTGCTAGAAACAAACTGGAAAGCAGTAGACCGAGATAGGCAGGCGTGGAGAAGGCTGGTTCGAGCGGCCAAATGTCTATAGAGTAAACCGAAAAAAATGAATGTCCATTATTTTAGGAATAGATCAAAATAAAAAATGAAACTATGTAATAAAGTATTGTGATATTATCTGATAGATATAATTGTTTTGAAAGATAATTCCACTGGGGCATAATAGGTACAAATCAATTTTAAGAAATGATAAGAAGAATATCGTATAAGGTCAAATGCCTTCAAGAGCATATACCATGTATGTAAAATCAGTAAATTACTTTCTAATATGGTTACTGTGAAAGAGAAGAAAACAAATAAAAAATATAGTATTTTTACTGATAGATAAAATATAAATAAATACTTTAAAATCTTCTCGATACATGCATAAGGACCGAAATAAATTTTTATACGAAATAAACAAAAATGTTGCCAGAATAGATCAAATGAAGTGTGTTTGAATAAAATAAGGTTAAGGAAAAATTCTAGACAGTCAATTTCAATATATTAAACGAAAGAAATGAGACGTTGGACAGGTATGATATTAGCTGATACATTTTGGAACGAGCCATCAAGTTCACTGATGGCTTATAGTGACGCCAGAGTAATGTAGCTGACGGCTGCTATCGGCGGCAAAGAACAGTGACGTGTGCGACATCTGCCACGCCATTTTCCGTCCAAGAGGAGCCAGAAGATGAGGATTTCACAGCTGATTTCATTCTGTCCCCGGCCCAGTTGAGATATTGCCTTTCCATCCAACCGTCCGAAAAATGTACCTCGAGCTTATCGACCTTTCCGAATACAGGTTCGGGGCGGTTATGCCCTATGTCAAATCGTGACGAAAGAATATGGTCCGAAGCATTCAGTATCATAACCTTTAATATAATAATATTGTATTAAGATTGCATTAAATTTTGAAATTATATAATTACATCATGATTTATTATTAGCAAATTCATATCTACGAGTTGGTTCGAACAAAAAACAAGCGACAATTTTGAATGAATGGATAAAAAAATAATTTTATTCTGGGGCATATGTCCCCTAAGAATAAATACATGGTTTATATACTATGCAAGCATTTAAAAGTTTCCAGTAAGTAAAATGAAATTACATTGAGATAATGGCTTAACTACTGTTTATAATGTTAATCTACATATGCTTAACTATATTGTTTACAATGATGCGGAGGTTTCGATATGCAATAAGTGAAGGAATAGGTGTTGTTTAAAGGAAAGAATGGATGAGGACTGCCGAATGGAGCTGGGAAGAGAATTCGAGAAGGAGGTTGCACGTATGACGAAGGATTTGCTAAAGAAGGCGGTTCTATAAGAGAGCATATATAAACCAATTGGTTGGGATCTGGTGTTTATTGAATGTATGGATGAACAAAGATTGAGGAGATCAAGGAAATAGGTAGGTAATAAAATATTAACAGAAAGATAAAGAAAATGAACGTAATAAAACTATGCGTATGAAAAAAATAAATAAATAAAATAAAATAATCTCTAGTTGCATTTACAATATTTACACAATCGACCTGAGGATCCCAGAGCAGAGGGAGAGGAGGGGAGGATAGATCAGAGCTCATAAGTTCAAATACTTTAACAAACTATCACAAATTCTTTCAGGAGTTCTATTTTTGATAAAGATTTCAATTTGTTGACTAGGGTGAAGATGAAAATATTTGTAGATGTCCAATACAATAGGGCAAAACATTACAAAAATGTGAAGCATATATAGGTATAGAATAAAAATATAGGATTTTGTTATTGTTACAAAAGTTTATATTAAAAAAAAAAAGTTGGCATAAGGTTTCTTCCATAGTCTTTTTGACATATATTTCATAATAATAATGAAAAAATTAAATAAAGTTGTTTGTAATTAAATAATATAGTTCTTATAAGCATTAAGTTAAGTAAATCATTTAATTTCTTCCCCATACACTTACTCCACTATTTTTTAAAAGTTCTTTATCTGTAACTATTAACAATTTTGCTAGCAAATTATAAAACTCTTAATGATTGAGTCTTTCTGATATGACCTGAGTAAAGGTTGAAGTTGAGTCCAATGATATCGATACATTAATTTATAATTTATTTCTAGACTGTCCTTTATATCACGTAATATGAAACAAAAAATGTGAAACAGACCATTACTAGATGAAAATTCTGAAACAAAGTACGTTTTTTGAGGAATACGTTTTTCAGACCGTAAATTCTGCTAGAATTTGATGAATTGTGACAAATGTTATAAATTTTTACAGGCATACTTTTAGCCCTGGAACAAGAAACGCAAATCGTCAAAACTGTTAACATAAAGCAGAGATTTCTGAACCCTTTACTGGTTTCTTTCTCGTGTTATTTTTCTTCTTACCTTTACCTTTAACGTCAAAACTGAGGCTTTTAATGCGAATATACTAGCGGACTTTGTAAAAGAGGGGAACTTGGGCTTTTCATGCATATTTATTTCCGAGCCATTGAGAACTTAGTGAGGGAGAGAGAGGGAGAGGCTAGGACCACCGCAAGGAACTGCTCCTGTTCGTTATATCAAAGTTACGGTGACCGCGGCCGTGTGTGCTTTCACTAACAACCTGTGTTTTAAGGTTTATTCTACAAAGGAGCTTTGGTTACCGGCACTCTGCTGATCAAAGTAGTCATATCAACCCTGTAGTCCTTAGGGAAACAATATTGATGACTGTTCGAGAGATGTATTGACAGAAATTTACCGATACAAGAAATAAAAAAAAAAACAGCATTAGAAAAAGAATGCGATCACAGGGCAGAGTAAAATTTATTTAATAAGTATGAAATATTTAATTATGAAGACATATTTAATTAGTATGAACAGAGAAAATACGTATGGCATTTATTAGTTCATTTAAAACATGACACAGCACACTTATAACCAGTTTAACAATTACTTTTTAAATCTTATAATATAAAGACAAGTACAATATCTTTAAAACAAATGATATCTGATATAAGACATACGTTTAAATTTTTGTGTGTTTTGATCTTTTTCCTTTGTATATTTCAAGTTTCTTATTTTATTACCATATTTGACCATATTTTTCCCTATATATTACTCAATATTTTTTCCCTTGACCCAATACTTTTTTTTTTTTTTTTTTTTTAAACAAATATAATATACAATGTAATCTATACTATAAATTGTAATAAAACTTCTAGATGTATAAAAGATAAAGTTACAATATACACGCTTAAAAATCTAGTGTATTCTGGCACATAAGTAATATTTAATTAAAATATATTTAGAGACAGAAAGAAATACTTTATTCATTTATGCTGCCCAAATACATCGGGTTGCTACATTACACAGCATACTGATCAATATACGTTACAAATATAAGTTACATATATTTACATGATATAATATAATAGATAGATAACACAATAACATAATTTTTTTTTTCTTCCAGTTTTCTTTAACTTTTCTTTTACAATTAATACCAGTCTACAAACTAACTACAAGTTTTTCGGTTTATTCCTTTTTTTCTTCCCCTTCTATTTCACAACCCCTATTTCATTTGATCAACAAATTCCCCTACATAACAAATATTAAATAAACTCATCTAATATTTACAAGGATATGATACGTGCATGCAATTAATAAAAGTGATAAATATAAAAATAAATTAATATTTAAAAAGTTATAAATAAAAATATAATATAATTGATAAAAAAATTTAAGATATACACAATTAAAGTGATAAATAATTGCTTATTAAAAAGATAAATACTGTTTGTTAACTAGGGTGTTCTTCTACAACTCAGTTCGACCTACTACAGCCACTAACAACTCATCTGATTCTACTCATATTTATCATTGACATGGTGTTTCTTACATGGAAGATGAGGCTGAAGGTACGTTGGAACAAGAGTGTGTTGAAGAAGGGAGACTTTCAGGAATTATAAATAGAAAGCCAAGGCTTAGACAACTTCCTATGTTGTATATAAGGCGCATGACCCTAACAATATCTAATTTTATCGATTGATTGTTTATTCATACATCTATATTACTAAAATAAAGACATTTATAATGCCGCAAGTATTATAAGAACTGTTCTAACAATGTATAGGTTCCAAACAGAAGTAAACAACACTAATGATTTCGTTGTGAAGAAAAAAATTGCTATAAATCACAAAGTATCTTTAACAGTTCTAAAGATTGACTAGGGTGCAGTACAGAATACTTATTATTAACCCTCAGCAACTTCTTATCAACACATTACTTGACGTAAGGGTGGGTTGATTCAGCTATTAAGCTGTTTGGACACAATGTTATTCATTTTAACACATGAAGAATCTCATCTTGTCTAAAATTGTTTTAAAAAAATTAGGGAAAATTTTTAACCAGTAAAATATAAAAATTTAAAATTATTAAATACTAAAAATGTTCTGTAAATAAAAATTAAATACTTTAGATGTGTAATGAAATCTACCTAGAATTATATAAATTCTTCAGGCCATTTCCACACCCTTCCCGGAACCAATACTTTAATATCAGTAACGAATGGGACTCCAGGTAAACACGATAACAATGCTACAAGTTATTTGATGGAAGCACGTGTGGTGGAATATGAAGAATAGCATAGGCATAAGGGGAAGATAAACCACAGATGGTCGGGGGAAGAGAATTCTGTGCATTTCATTCCTTGCCCGGCAGAGCGGAAGGGTTCATTTACATTGCAAGGCATACGGGATTGTGGCGAGCAGGATGGCCAATATCAGGGGGTCGCAATGCCAGAAATGCTTGTCCAGGATTGACAATTCCCAAGATCATGCATCACGATCTTATGTCACCAAAGTCAAGCCTGGGGAATGGGGTCATCCAGAGAGGAACAACGCCACCAGAGGTATTCCTTATAATTAAGCAATTATAGGATAATATATTGTTAATTGTGTACCAAGAGTAATATCCAGGCAAGGAAAGTATGAAAATGCCAAATAACCAGAAAGTCAAAGAATTCATGAGTAGAATCCTTAATTTAAATCAAAATTGATACCTGTAATATCAATTTTTTTCTGTTAAAATATAAGGCATCGGATGATATTGTGAAGGGTTTTGTGTCTTAATTCTAAAAATTCAACGTTCTGCAAATTTCATGAACACATTTTGCTTCCTTCGAAACTTTTTTTAAAAAAAGTTTTTATTCGTGTAGGAAATTAGGACGTTTGAAAATATTCAGAATAAAAAATTTTCCTTGAAGTGTTACATTTTAAACATCCAGAAACCAATTTGGGTCGTCCGCTTTTATCGGTAGACAAATTACAGATTCAGGTATAATGGAACTTTTCTAAAATGTGTAGGAATTGTGGGGGTTTAATACTTAGTAGTCCCATACCAATATAGAATGGTGTGGAATGTACTCACCCATGTACTTGGCAGACTCGTTTTAACTTAATTGACAAAATCAGTAATTACCAGATAAAATCAGTAGTTATATGTTTGGGGACAGGTAGTACCAATACAAGATAATTTTTTTTTTTTTTAAATTATTTATTTATTGTAATTTACAACTGTACAAAATAATACAATAGGCAAATATGTAGTATGTAAGGTAAATATAAATAATACAAAGAAATATAAAAAAATGATAAAAATAGTGAGGAAACTATGATCACCCATGTAATTGATATACTTTCTTAACTTCATTAACGAATTTGGTAGTTACCTCCATATAATTGGTGACTTTAAGTTCCAATACAAGATAAATACAAATAATCATGTATCATATCATTTAAAAAAATGTAACTCTTAACCTTTTTGAAATAGATTAAAAATACTCCTAACAATTTATATATCGCCACTTACGATATTAAATTAATATATATAAATGTATGATAATATTCGATCTGTATTTTTTTATCATTTTAAAATGTTTTGAGTTTTTTTATTCAAGGGTGAGTCCCGAAAAAAAAGTAGAATTTCTTGTACATATTATAATTAAGAAATAGAAATTGACATTAAAAAAAATTTACAATACAAATTAACCTACACAGAAAATAGGAAAAGGTTTATTGATTACGGTGTTTTAGCGGAGAATGCAGGAAAAAGAACATTAAAAATTTTAATAGTTCATAAATATCATCTTCTAAATATTATGCTTATACATCGATAAAAAGTTGTAAATTACATTAACATGAATGCTATTAGTGAAAATAATTGACTAGAATTTAAAAACAATTACAGAAAACATAACCGAACTGCCTGTGCTTCTAAGAATTGGGTTTGAATGATTTTCTTTAAAAATCTTTAACATTAAATATTACTGTATAAATTTCCTCACTAACTCGACCCCCTTCCACCAGCTATTATTTACCGGGGTCTTGTGAAACTCTTTAGGATCCCCAATAAATAGTTCCACGTTTCCAAGTTCGTTAAAAGTTCCCGATATCGGATAATGCCTAAGTGGCAATTAAATGTAATTTTTATCAAATTACAAAATGTACAAAAAGAAAATTATAAAACTATATTAACTCAGTAGTTTACAAAAAAGAGGGTTTTAAATTACTAATCCTCAGTTTAACACTGAATAAAAATAAAAACTTGTTATCAGTTCTTTTATTAACTTCGAGAGCCTCAGGTTGATATAATATAATAAATCCTGTATTGTATATAACACACCTCGAGAAATCCTTTAATACACATTATAGAGAAATACAAAAATTTATTGTTTAAAATTTTCACCTCCGTGATGGTAAATAAAAATTGTGTGACTGGACAGTATTTTATAAAAAAAAAAATCGAGTATATTATTAAAACATTTAAAAATTAATTATAATTGATTAATAAATGTTATAAGAAAATATTTGTCATTCATAATCATTCTTATTATGTTGGAAATTCTTAATGAACCAGAATAAGATAAATTACGTGAAACGCCGTGAACAGGTCCTGTCAAGTGATTGATTAGTACGACCACGGAATCACGGGGGAGGGATAGGGGGAAATCCCCATTCCTGATAAATTGGGCCAAGGAGGAGAGCAATCCCTCAACTTTTGGGGGAAAATGGGAAATTTCTTTCTTCCTCACTGGATGGAGCATCTGTCTTGTCTTCCCTTTCTCCGCTTGCCTGCTGACGTACGGTATCGTTACGAACTTATGATGTCTTGAAATGCTAAAAATATATATATATATATATTTTTTCAGCTTGTAATTTGCGTCTATACCCAAAGTTTCTGAATCAGCAAATACCTTAACTTCTATAATACCAAAATTGTACTCACAACCATATTGAAGATCATCCTAATCTATTATTAGATAGAAGTAAATTTTTGATAAGAAATTTTGATATTAACTATAACTTTATCAGTCTTTTTATAATAGAATAAGATACATAAAATTCTAAATAAATTTTATAATACTAATATGCATTATTGCAACGTCTTTAGTAATGCTAGGGCTGTTTGTTCATGTAAATATTTTCTTTAAATTTTTTAAACATAGTATTTCACAAATCCGTTAACGTCCTGGGGCTCCTCAGAAACAAAAAGTTAAACGCCAAATTAAATTACAGCGGGAAACAGCAGAAGAGTTCATTAGAAATAGATTATGTTTTTATAGAAAGTTATTTACAGTTGATGGTGCAACCCTACACAAGATCGACCAAGAAGAACTAAACTCTGACTTACAAAATTATTATAATTCTTATTGGAATAATTTATATATAATTGTTCAAATTAACTGTTTAGTATTATTTTTAATTGTTCTTTTTTTCTTATATAATATTAATTTTTCTCTTAGATCCGCTACCTTAGACTGAAAAGACAGGAAACTGCACGTCAATTTCGACTATTACAGCACTTACTGGACAAACGGTCTAAACTTCCAATTCATTACAAAAGACTGATCTACATGACTGTAATAAGGCCAATACGAACATACGGAGTTGACCTTTGGGGCTCCACTAAACCTTCGAATTCCTCTCCTATCCAATCCTTACAATCCAAAATCCTTCGTAAAATCCTCAATGCTCCTTACTTTGTCACAAATAAAATCATACATAAAGTTAAGGCCTTTCCATATGTAACCGATCTAGCCCGAACCAGATATCATTCATTCCATTATAAACTCCCAAACCTACTAGTTTCTAACCTTTATGCTTCCTCTTCCATTCCTGACAATCCTCCGAGGCGCCTGAAAAGAAGATGGCCACAAGACCTGCTAATGTAAATAGTCATTAGGGTGCTACCAATGGGTAGTTTCTCTACAGGCCTGTCACTCCATCTTAACTGAGATTAAATTTACTAAATGTATTATAATTTATAGTTGTAAATAGCAATAAATAAAAAAAAATTACCTGCCTCCTATTTTTGTGACTTTGTAATACGGATGTTCACAAGAGTGCTTTCAGTAAAACACTTGATTATAATCATAAGTAATTTTTGAACTTTATATTTGTTACCAGTTTCATTTAAGGCTATAAATGGTCATTCTGAATCAATAAAATGAAACAAAATGTTTTACTTTAATTAAGTACGGTAACAGTGAACCATGTTAATGGAAAATTGAAATTGAATGTTTGAAAACAGTTTTTAATCATATATAAATAAAAAGGGTATTTGGGTTACAATTATCAATTTTATTATTTTTAACGTCTTCCCCTTTTAGTATATTTTAAAAACCCTTTAGGTAGATTAAAAATACCAAAAAGTAATTAGTTTTCAAATCCCAACTAAATTTTTTGTAGTAGAAGCAATTAAGTAACACCTATTTTTGAGTTCGGATTGCTTTTTTTTCAATAGAAGTATGTTTACTTGAAATTAACATAATATATTGGAAGTTTTTTTTTTAGATATTTTAATACTTCTTTAAATAACTCAATTGCTTAAGTAGAGCTTCCTTCATATTACGCAATAAACTAATTAATTAATATATATATCGCTCAAATTGATTCAAAAATCATGGTCCACATAACACCCACTATTTTCTTATTATAAAACTATGTAACAATAAATATTTTTATAAGAATTTTATAACAACTACAGTCCTCACTCACCAAGTAAGGCTGCCATGAAGGCCGAGAGTGGAGGGTTTGATGCCGTTTTTCAATTTCAGGCGCTTTTTAAATATTGCAGGATTAAACTATCTTAAAGTCTCCTCTCCTCGTTTTAAGCTAATTTTTCAAAATTGATATAGGACCTTCACTCCTCGGGGGTTTTAGCGGGGTGGGTCCAGCAGGGAAGGATTGCCTTTTTTGTGTTATGATCTCGTCTTGTGAGATTGTGATGTCGTACATCGACCAACCTACTCGCTATAATTGTCCGTTTGAAAAGTCACATAAGTAAGGCTACCATAGAGAGCGGGAGTGGGAGGGTTTCATGCCGTTTTTCATTTTCAGGCGCTTTTTAAATATGCTCGATTAAACTATCTCAAAGTCTCCTCTTCCCGTTTTAAGCTTATTTATTTTTATTTATATTTATTGCGGAATTCCATATTTTTCTTATAAAATCTATTGGATAAAAATTATCCATAATTAGTATATATATTTTAGTTTTTATTACATTAATTTTGAATTGATCAATTTTTTTAACGTAATAATTGATTACGTTATTCTTCTCTCTTTATCTTTGTCAACGCATTATATTATAAATAATTGTTATCGTGTTTTACATGCTCCTAATGAAAGGCAACAATTTAGGTCGAAACGTTGGCACAAATAAAACCACTTTTACTTATTAGAGTTATTATCATTACTGACCGAATCTCCGACCAACCACTTATATTTTATACTTGAAAAATGTTGAGGATCCACTTACATAAATCTATGCTTTTCGAATAAATCCGTAAGAAATAAAATGTCTAAAACCAATACAAAATATTTTGAAGCTTTAGGAAAAGTAAAAAAACGGTGTCTTGTCAACTTCGATGATAAATGACTTAATTAAATGCAACATCTCCAGAGAAGGGTCATTAATGATAGATAGCCCGTAGGAAGCAGGTCTAGCCGCAGTTGGAGAACAGCCAATCTTGTAATTCCTGACCCAGCTAGCTTGCCAAGTAGTTCTTAGCCGCTTACCCCTCTAAGTCTACTTTTTTATGAAGTATTACTTAAGTGAATAAATAATGCTCATTTAATCAATTCCTTCAATAATTTAATATCACAACTACCATAACTTAAATTATCAACCTTAACTTAATACAATACGATAATAAATCAACCTAATTACAATACAGGGAGAAGACTTAAAATAAATTATAAGAATAAGTCAAGAAGAATACATCAAGATAAAATTAGGCTACTTCTTCCTTTTTAAGATATGAAAAGAACATTCTTATAGATTAAAAATAATGATTCTAAAGAAAACACCTTAACAAATAGTACCATAAAAAATTTTAGTGGAAGTTCTAAAGCAAATTCTGTTCGAAGTAAACTTTAGAAAGTAAATCTCCAAAATATATAATTTCTAATATAATTATATTTCATGAAAAATATAGAGATGGTATTGAACCTGAATAAATATTCATATGATATTTTTGAACGAACTGACATAAAAAAAACAAAAAAAAACCGCATGACTTTGTAATGATGTAGCCATAAGATAAAATATGTAATGTGATGATTAGGCAAAAGGCCTAAAACGGTGAAGGAAATGTATATGTAAACTTTTGACAAAAAATGGGAGATTTTGATTACACACTCATCAGAAATTTAAATATAAAATTACAGAATAAACAACAATTCTATTATTACCAAATTATCCATAGAAATATACACAACTGCATATACAACAATAGTGAGTACAATATTAAAATAAAATATGACATAGGAAAAACAATATTTATTTTATTTTACCCATAGAATAAATATTAACTTAATTTTATTTGAGTGTTAATTAAAATAATATAATAAGACGGTTACAACAGGAATGAAATTTTTGAACTATGTATATGTTTAAAAATGCTATCTATACGTGAAATGCAAAATTACAAACGACGTATTCGCAACTCAAACATAGTGTAACAAAGTTTTAAATTCCTGCCCTTTTGTATTATATATAAAAAAAAGTTTACTACAGTTATTTAGTATTATTAGTAAAACTGATATTTTTTCGAATAATATCTTGTTCGGCCTCATAGCGTTTTACAATAGATTATCTATCTATGCGATTGATACAGTGTTTTCAAAATATCATTCTTGCGTTAAGAGACATAAGGTGAAAATTGTATCTTTTGTACTACTAGAATTCCAAACAAGGTAACATAAGTTTGAGGTGTTGGAAAAATATTTTTTTTAAATATCATGTTCTAATATTTTATTATAAGAGAAAAAACAATAATCCGAGGATTTGAATATATTATCTGGAAATATAATGTATTAAAATTTATTTATGATGCGAAATTCCCACTTTTTTTTATGATAATCAGGCTACTTATTAAACAAACCCTAATGATTATTTTTTCACAGAAAATTTAATTGTATGAGCTAAGAATTAAGAAAAAATCTTAAACCCGTGCCCAATTTCGCTAAGAGTAAAGTACAGAAGACTCATTTAAAAGCAATCGTTGTAAACACCTACTCAATGATTGACTTGAGAAGTGAGCAGTTAAGTACAACAATCCACTGTGTCAGTAAATAGCTGAAACCTAATCTCCGTCCTTTATAAATACCCTTTCTCTAGCGCCATTCATAACAGACAGTGAGATTCATCAACTTATTTCTAAATCATAAAAGCACTTAATCAGAAGTAGAATTGTTAATTAATTAATTCCTAACATAGATTTTATTTATTAATTTAATAAAATTATTCATTGACTTAATTTTAACAGATTAGATAAAACAAACAAAAACTATAATTACAATACCAACATTTAAAATTCAAATCTTTAGTACAACTACACTTCTTGATTATATAAGTAAAAATATTAATACGTATATGTATGAATATATCAAAATCTCTTCTAGCACCGGCTTATGAAAAATTAAAAATAAGATTTTAATCTAAGAAGTTCGACCGATTTATTCATAATTGACGTGTTTTCCAACAATTTTATCGACGCCTGTTACGCTGTGAAAAAAAACACAGATTTTTTTTCATGACACTAGCTAATGATCATTATTTTGCACGCAAGAGTTTTACTGATGTCTCAAGCAATCCTCAGAAATGTTTCCGAGCATGAAACCATTTTTTATATTGTGTGTAAGGGAACATAAGAACTGTCAGGACATAACACGCACTATTTTTCCTCACTTACATCGAGATAATAATAGTGCTTGTTGTTCTACACATATATGATGTATCTTTATGAGTTCAGGTACATACATGTATATAGAAGGTTTTCGTGTTTTAAATAAAGATTTGTAACAAATGAAATAATTTTTATTTAAGACAACATTATTTAAGTTGTTTGTTTTTAAACGGAATTCATTGTTTTATTACTACTGATCAATTTAAAAGATTAGGAATAAAACTTTATAAACCAAATTAATCCCACTGTATTTTAATGCAAAATTAACTAATATTAACAAAAACATAGAACATTTTTATTATATATCTATACATATATATTTCTTAATTTTGTAACGTTTCGGCCTATATTATTAGCAATTTTCAAAATTTGTCAACATCACCCCTGTCAACATATTAAAATCTATTCCCAAAAATACCATTCCTAGTAGTATTTATGAGAGTTTATTTAAAGTTCTGGTAATTTCCAGTTCAGTAAAAGATAATTGGTGCCGAAACCCGGGAACTTTAGATACCGGGGTAATTTTCAATAAAAAGATTTTTTTTTCTTTCTTCTCTTTGAATTATGGCCAGTAACGGAATAGTGAGAGTAGCAGTTCTGAACCTGGAAGGTCTGAACCAAAACAACCAACCTCAAATTGCATTAAACCAACCTTTATCTGCTGGGAACCTAGTTCAGGTAGAGATTCAACCACTAACAGAAGTCTCTTTAGCCCAAGCTCGTGCACGACGCTAGAATGGATTAAGATCCGTACGACAACCGGCCAAGACTAGAGGAAGGCGGTTTCGGTCCTAGAAAAATTCACCGTAGAGACCGGAGCATTAAATCATTTTTTAAAAGGGGACAATCGCCTAATGGGACGAATAGAAGCGAAGATGTCGGAAAATCTACTGGACAACGAGGATGCACATACATATTCATGATGATCAGAGAAACGAAAAAACAGTGACAGTCTAGTGAGTAGTATGCCGCAGAGCTCCATCCACGCTATAACAGAATACTGATAAAATCAGCGAGATGATGGAGACAATCCAAGTACAGGGTCGGATGCAATTCCTATTTATGGTACTGAAGGCAAAAGAACTTAGGAAGAAGGAGGAAAGGCCGAGAGACCGCTCGTTTGTGGAATGTGCTCAAGATCTTATATAGACAAGCGCTAGGGAGTTGGAGGCTCGAACAGAGTAGAAAAGCCGGGGTGGACCCGGATAGAATATCAAAGGCCGAGAAATATTTTTGCCTTGGAGAAGTAGAGTTTACAGAGATGGTAGGAGAGAGAGAACAAGTAACCAGGAAATTGAGCGAGCAAAGCAAAACCCGGAAACAATGGTCGTCGAGAGGACCGCAAGTGTCATAGTTGCGGGAAAGTTGGGCATTTAGTGTCACATTGCCCGCGCACACGTGGGTCACGGTAATGTCTTCAGTAAATTAGCAATGGCGTACCCAGTGACAGAAAAATCAGCGGAAGCAGTATTGAAGCCCCTGCGAACGTGGTTACAGCGTTCCGGAGAGTTTGACAATGCGGAAATTAGATTAGGAATGAAAGTCTTGGAGGTAACGTGGCACTTCAATACTCCAGGCCACCCGAAAGGTATATGCGGGATAGAACGCCTCCAGAGTACCCTTAGTGACCACCTACGAGTGTACCGGCTGGAGAAGAGACTCAAGCCGGACGAGGAGATGGAAAAGGTGATCATCGCTTACAATCACTCGATACATTCTGTCACAGGATTTGCTCCATTCGAGGTTGTTTTTGGATAACGTGTATGTCCCAGGAACTATTGGGATACTGTGACAGGAGAGGGCACTTTCATCGTTAACAGTATATTAATATATTATAAAATTCTGATAACATTTGTTATTAATATAATCAAAAATAAGAAGAATTATTGGGGTTCATAAGGGTTTTTCTTAGTCTCTGTGATTGATATTTAATAATGAAATTTATTTTTTATTTGTATGATATAATTTTATAATAAATTATTGAAAAAATTATATGAATATTAAAATTAATATGTAAATATATAGCAAATAGTAAATTAATATATTTTTTTAATTTAAAATAATTTCGATCCGTGAATGAGATAGATTTGTTTCCAGCCTTAGTACTCAACCCGAAAATTCAAGAAAAATTGTATACAATAATAGTAATTACCGATGGTGCACATGAATGGAACATATTAATTTTTGATATCAATAATTATCAAGCAAGCTGAAACGTTACATAAATAAGAATATGTTTCTGATTTATACTACTTTCACCGCATTTCCTGGAAATAAGATTTTTGAGAATTGACTAATATGATGTTGAAAAGATTGCAACATTGCGACAAGAGCTAACCTAATTCATACCTTATAAAGAAACGAAAGAGGTGTTTAAAAAATCCAAATAATGACCCTCATTGTGTCGTAGCATGTCATTATCACAACCTCGTTAGAGCGAACGCAGCCTGGGTTGAAATTTGAATTGTTTATTTTATGGCCTCTTACACTGCAGAATTAGAATAATCCCCAGGCACGAACGAAGGGTATAATATCCGTCTTGAGGCTTGGAAATAGTTATTATTTAATGTTAGCCGATAAGAAAACAGTGGGGGCTCCGCGATACGACGCGCCAGGTTCGAGACACGCATGACCTCATGCCAGTGGTAAATCATTTTTATCCGGGTACGTTCGGAACAACCGTTGACGTATAAACTGTAGCTCTAACCGAAACCTGCACCTTCTCAAAATGAAAATTTATTATGAAAAAATGGCGAAAAGGAATTATATTACACCCGGACACATCCAAACAATGCGCACAACTCGAGTTTCAACCAGTAGCAAATGAGAGTTAATAATCCCACCTGAAGTTATACGGTGGAAGAAGTTAATCAAGAATTTTCAGATTAAACCTAGGAGGAAGGGGTACAATGAAGAGGTTTTAGGCGAAGCCAAACACGTGGGCCTTGTGAAGAACTCCGGCAGAGATGTAGAAACCAATCACCTGTCGCCTTATGTCTCAGTTTAGATTACTGTTCCAATTAATCTTAAAACATAAAACTATACCCCGAGGGCGTGGTGATGTCCACTCTTTTTGGCTTCACTTTCCATTTGAAGGAGAGTAGAGCACACTCTACTATGTTTTTAAATAATAAAATCTCGTTTTATACGTCTTGTGAACACTTTTTTGTCTTTGTTACAAACTTTTCCAAAATTATTCTGAATTCTTATTTTAATAACTAGTAATTTATTAACCGAAGGCAATTCTCCACTTGTTTTGTACTTTTTTTCTCCATTTCGGGAGTTATTTGCCTTCTTACTTCAAATTCTTTATTTATTAGTTATACGTAATACTATTAATTTATTTTTTTTTATCCATGTGCTAATGTTTCCATTTCGGACGGCCAAGGGCTTATTTTGACAGTAACAAAGTGTTTTTTGTATTAAATTTATGAAATATAGCCAAATTTTCTTTTCGATTTTTATTATTATGGTTATTTTGCGTACCTTCATCATCTTAATTTTTTTTTTAATTAATGGCAAAATTTCGAGCAGGAATAGAACTCAAATTGAAAATTTTAATGTAAGAAGAAACTTAGTCGTTGCTTATCCAGCATGTAGCATAAAAATATTAACATTATTAAAATTGTTTATTAAATTTCTGACTTGGCATTTCGGTCACAAGTCAATTAACATTTTCAAATTTAAAAATTGAAAGCAATAAAAAAAGGAAAACTGTAGGAAACTGACATACGATAATTAAAAGAGATTGTATATTCCAGGATAGTTTTCAGGATACCGGTCGTAAACCGTATTGTTTTACGACTGAGAAGAAATACTGAAAATCCCCATGGCGCTGGTTTCCCGACTAATAAAATACTTAACTTGATGCCCGGGTTGTTGTGCACTCTCAATATTTTATAGAGCGGCAAGTTGGGTTCGGCAAGTCCTCGTACCGTCAGAGAGGCAATAAATTATGAAAGTTCAATAGTTAACAGCGAGAAATTGAAGTTTGCAGGGCGTAATTATCGCACTTTCGTCAGTTCATTAAGTAACTATTGTCAGTGTATATTACTCGGCCTTGTTTGACAATTAATTTAATTAAAGCCAGTTTATAACCTTTTGGCGCAACAATGTTGATATCAATATTCATCAAGTGCCTGATCAACATTGATTAAAAATCAATAGATCAACATTCATCTATATTACCTTCGCTCTTATGAAACTCGATAGCGTTTGGAACCTCAACATTTCAGCAATCACTATCAACGTAGTGAAAATGTCATTTAGGACATTCATAATTCTAGAAATATAAATAAATAAATAAATAACTTTTAAAAAAAAGATTGTTTTACAACATCGCCGGTTACTATTACATAATTTTTTTATAACACGCCTGTTACTATTACCTTTGAAAAAACAAAACAATTAATCGAATTAAAAATAACTAATGCTATAGATTTTTTTTTATAGATACGAGTTATACTCATTGTGACCAACTAATCTGCTGATAATTTGGTCAATAACAACTTTAACAGAAGAAATAATACTGGCCGTCGAGTGGTAATATTTGAACAACACACCTCGCGCTACCCCTACGTGACTTGTCTTCAATCGCCAATCAACTACTGCTCTTTCAAGACGACCCGGACGTTTAAAGACCTCCCTCTCAAAGGGCGAAAAGCATAGGACAGCAGGATGTAGGAGCTTGCAGATCCCATCGAAGGTGTCCTGGAAGTAGCCGTTAGCAGGGAGTCGCATATGTGCTCTAAGGATCCAATAACCGGAGATCGACCGGCTAGATTGCATTCGGTCTGGAATGACCTGGACCACTTATTGCTTTTGTGTCTCGGCCTTCCTCTCTTTTATCCCCTCTTTTGATTTTCATTTAATGTACCGTTAATGGCTTTAGGTTAATCCAGTTCTTCAATTTTATTTGCAATATAATAAAGTTCTATTCTCGCTTAACAAAACTAAATCTTAGGTTAGCTCATAACTGAAACCACTATCAAGATCAAAAATTAAACACAGAACCTACCAATAAAATTTTAATTTAATTTTTCCACTCCCCTTTGTTTCGTTTTTATTCCCCTATCTTGGCCAAAAAAGATGCAATAAACACCATTACAATGGTACACTGAACTTTAGAAGATCATCAAACGTTGAAGTACTGTCCAATATTTGATTTTAAGATCTCATTTCATATTTAGCATAATAAAATGTCATATAAAATGTTTTACTATTACAATATCAAGCCACAACAATGATAATTCAAAATATACTAAACTGTCTTAATCCTCCCGACATGTGTGAAAGGAATAACAATATAAGTTGTGATGTTAAAGTTACCTTTGCAGCTTCAGGGATGCCACACATTTCAGAATCCCTTAATTACTATTTTCAAGTGTACTGTTAAAACAGGAAAAAATATAGTCTTTACTAACACGATTAAAGTAAACTAACGATTAAATTTTTTTTAAGCATTCAATTAAGGTGAGGATGCTGCTAAAACGTTTTTCTTAAGGTATCTATGAACATAAATTTAACATGAATTTAAATATAAAAATACTGATGTGGGAGAACCATAGAAATAAGAATCGAAGTGCCTTTGGCAATTAGAACATTAGTAAAACATTCCAATTAATTGATCATGTCTATCAGAAAAATATGTTTCTTGAGCCTTATTATAACCCACATGAACTTTAATTTTCAAATCCTACATGAATAAAATCCTAAATGATTGTGGGAGTTGAAAGTACAAAGTAACGAGTTGAAAATTAAACCCTCACATGAATGATTATCTAAAATTTCAACTCTTATATAAAAATAGAGAATGATAAACACGAGATAGTTTCCTTTTATCCTGAAGTACAGCGTTAAGAAACAAAATGTAAGATCAAATTGAATTATTATTATTTCTGATCTGTTCAAGCAATAATTAAATAACGGAAAGCTTGCATATCCATCTATGACAAATTTGGTAAAAAGCCAAAGTACGGGGATGAAAGAGGAATAAAGGGGGTAATAAACATCCATTATTTATAAAATATAATTTTTTTAGACTCATGGGACTTAAAATCAGATAAATTTAGATTGATTTCAAAAACCATCAATTCAAAAACAATTACCACATCTGGTAAACATTACGTAATTGCGGAATCAACAACAACGTTCCTGTGAGACATCAACAATAGCATTCCTACACTTGAGACAGTGGTTGAGAAACAATCTATATTTGTTGCTCCCTATTTCTAGCCTGTGCCGTGTCTAACTTCTTAGTCTGCATCTGCTATAAATATAGATATTTAAGGGAACTGCTGGCATTGACTAAAACAATGTCCCATATTTATTTGTGTACTATTTATAATATATTACAGGTTATTCTTATAATATGTCTCCAAGGATTTCGTTTAACGCTCTACAAGCAATAACATAGCAATATTAATATCTAGCTAAAACAAGAAATTATATATATATATAACTGAAATATATATATATATATATAAAGAGAGAGAGAGAGAGAGACTTTTATTCACATGATAAAAAAAAATGTATACATTTTCCTTTTTGATACAATAAATGCAACATATTTTAATTGTTTTGGTTTTTCCTATTTGACAGTATTATACTATTTTACAATTTTATTCTATTTATTTGAAAACTTTATTCTATTTATTTGACATTTTTATTCTTCACTCATACCTTCCCTCTCCAGTGATCCGTAATACAAGTTTGATCCGCTACACAAATTAGAAGAATATATTATTAGAAAGCAATGTAAAAATAAATCAAAGATACAATAGTCACAGCAGTAGATCATTTTCAAAAAACAAAACAAACAAGTTAAAAAACTTATATATAAATTTAAAAAACAAAAAGTGAGTTAAAATAAGTGAATAAATGAGTTAAAACAGGTAAAAAGCTATTAAAAAATCATAATGTATAATCTCAGAGCTAATTCCTACACAGGTGTAATGTATGATGTCCAGGGAGTCCAAAATAATATTTTCTGCCAAAATTGCTATATCCCCGATAATAACACCTAGCTCTTCAAAAAAATTCCTTGTTTTATTTGGTACTGTTCCAAAACAATATCCGAATTTTTTCTTTAAGGAAAGGGATGCATTTTTGCAACACATGGGCTGGTGTTAAAGATTTAGCAGCATTTGCGACAGAGTGACCCAGCTTCTCTTTGCTGTCACCTGGCTTCTGAGATTACACGCAGAGAAGCATAATTAGCATTTAGTTTCAGGGTGTTTTCCCATTCTGCTTCTCATACACATATCTATTATCTTTCAGGGTTTCTTTAAAATGGCAAAGACCAATGGCCTGCCACCTAGCAGTGTTAGCTGGGAGCGTGATGATGGCCTTGACACTCCAGCGGATGTTGGTATCAATATTCTGTTGATATTGCAGGACGTCTGTTTGTAAGGGGCGCAGTCTGGAGAGGGTAAGGTCCGGGAACAAGTACTGATTAACAACGTTGATCTTTTTCTATGGCTTGAATAAGGATGAGCTTACTAATTTATCCAGGTTATTATTCAAGTTCGTCACCACTTCTCTCGAAAATGTACATCCCAGATATTTTATAGTGTCAGTTTTTGACGTTTTGTTGCATGTGCATTCTTAAGGAAGAACTTCGTTATCCCCAACTCTCTATAAGTCCAAAATAATAGCCACAATTTTCTGCGGATTTATAGCCAAACCAATCTCTGCGAGGAACCATTTATAATTCTTTTCGCAGATCCCCTGTTGCGCACTGTGACAGCCAGATCGTCCCCGAACACTGTGCGGACCACACGCTCTTGGTAACTTCTTAGATTATATCCGAATTTATTTGAAAAATCCCGATCACAGAGCTTGTGATATAAATGATCGTTGGCTACAATGATCGTGGCATAAATGCACGAAGGCAAGAGGGGTCGCGTTTACATGGGCTTTAATATCCCATTAATATAGTATTGATATCAAAATCTTTAGAACCCAATTTGAACCGGCCGGATCCGTCTACTTAACTCTCTTACAGTTTTGAAATATCTCACTTCTTTTAATAACTTTTATTAATGTTTCATTAAGAATTTACGGATTAAAATTAGGATTCGCCATTTCTTCATAAAATTCTCTTTCTTTTGATACTTCATTCGTCAAAATCAATCGCTGCTGTGAATTGGAAAAGGGGTCGATAATACGATAATATATATGTGTAATTTATATATACACACATACGTTTATGTGTTCCTATATTATTTTATATTTTTAATAAAGAAAATAATCTTTAAATTGTGAATATTTTTTCCTGATTGAATGACTGTCTCAATACCTGTGTTAGGAAGTGTTTCGTTTCTCGCGTGATTTTCGGCCATCTCTCTACTGAAGCTGTTTTGTGCAATGAGCTGGTGTTAGACTTTCTTTCATAGGTGTCTCAATACTAACCGATTTGGATTGAAATCATGGCTGCAAACAACGATATGTATACCGACATCAAACGTTAAATATATCAGTTAATAACAGTTCCTTACATGGGGTAATTCAAAGGCCAAATGTTAGGGAATAATATTTTTTTTGTTTAGTTTTTAGACCTGTCGATTAGTGTTTTAACTTATTTATTAATTCAAGTATTTCTTTTAACTAAATTTTCATTCTGTTTTTTAATTTTTTTTTCCTGTAAACTGATCTACTGCTGTGACTATTGTGTCGTTGGTTAAATTTTGCATAGCTGCCAAAAGATAAATAGTTTAATTTGGT
The DNA here is from genome assembly GCF_000696795.3 of Halyomorpha halys. Taxonomy (NCBI): domain Eukaryota; kingdom Metazoa; phylum Arthropoda; class Insecta; order Hemiptera; family Pentatomidae; genus Halyomorpha; species Halyomorpha halys. The sequence goes on from NW_027106937.1 coordinate 279,597, forward strand.
TAAGAGATCGAATATGGGTAGCAGATCACTGGAGAGAGTGAATTAGGGAGAATAAAATTGTCAAATGGAATGAAATTTATAAATAAAAAATATAGAAAACATTTTTTTTTTCGTTATATCATGTAAATATATCTATTTTATAAATGTCCGATCATGGATTGATTGACATGCTGTGTATGTGGGCAGCATACTAAATAAAGCATTTCTCTCTCTCTATTTCATAATGACAAATGTTACTTGTTTAATAAATAGAAAACTTTTAGTTAATCGCAATCCAACAATATTATTAAATAAAATAACTTTTCTCACTCTTCATTATTTTTTTTAAGTTTGAAACCTGTCAGATTATTCTATTTTTACGTGATATGAGAATGACTTCCAGGGAATAAGTTTTGGGTTTCAGGAACTGGCTTAAGTTTGTTTATAATTCAGCATACTGATTCTATGATAAAAGGAATTTCGTGACCACTACTATCCACATTTGCAAACAGCTTCCGAAAGTTTTAAAAATACATATCTATTCTTCTAGGATTAAAACCGATGAAAAGAAACGTTAAAATAAATTATTCTAGGTATAAAAACTATTATCAATTACGATCATTTTTTTTTTTGTTAATTATCAAAATTAAAATGAAGCTCATACCGAAGGAAACACACACCTCCACGTGGAAATCCGCTGACATGATGTGCCTATAGCGTGCTGGTATTTTCCTTCGTGCTGGCTGTCATAATGAAGTTGAAGCTTTGATCTTCTGCAACGATCTACCCCAGATCAATGTTTCTCAAACAAAATTGAATTTTTTTTCTGTAGTAATGCCTTCATGAGATAACTACTTCAGAAATGTTTTACTTCTTATTTCTAATCTATCTTAATTTCTTCATTTCTGTGTTGTTCATCTATTTACGTACCGAATACTAGGAGCTTTTAGTTTCTAATATGACCCTGTTAAATTTTAATTTAAAAAAACTTTTAAAGTACACCAACCTAATTTTTTTTTTTAAATCATTCATACACATGATATTTTACGCACCGACCATACAACGTCTAGGGGCTAAAACACTCAGCTTATTATAGGACTTATAAATTTCATGTTGAAACTTTCTTCAGGGCTTGAAACATCATTCCTTGATTATGAACTCCAGTAATTTTTGATAAGACACAAAGATGAAACATTTAGAACAGCTGTCCTGTTTACAAAATATTTTTTTAAAATAATAATAATCTAAAATTTTGTTTGAGGACACGAATTTTATTATGTAATCATAACTACAATATTCAAAGAATGTAACACATCATTCGGGCTCCTCATTGAAAGATGTTTGCATTAACTTTTGGTATTAAAAAAAAATTCGAACGTATGACACCAAATTTTTATTTTTCAATTTCAATAGAAATTTTGCTCTTATCATATTATCTAGTAGCGATGGGGATATTCATTAAAAATGTGAATTTAAATTACCGAACCCCAGAATTATACATGTACTGAGCGAATCTAACCAAAAAATACAGTGTAACAAATCATGGACAAAAACCTACATTGTTCTTTTTAATTTTTAAACTTAAGTTACATTAATAAAGTAATTTAAGCATTGAAATGAAATACAATATTTTTATTTTAATCAATAAATTCTGTTATATTGTAAACAAGATGGCGTCCTAGAAATTAGTTTCATATTAATATTCAGTAATTTTCTCTGATTGAAGATAGTCGCATATTAGGACGTCCATTGAGGGATTCGAAGGAAATAATATAGGAACTATTAATTTTTAACTATTAATAATTGATTATGCGTAAGTGCTCTCTTATATTATATTCTTTATTATGTCTAACTTAAACTTTTAGAAATAATGTACTTCGCATGCTCGAAGATTACTTCAAACGCAATCCAATTTCCAATCCATGCTCAGATCCAGATTTTTTGCTATTCCGAGCAAACACCCAACAGTTTGATTATTATTAATTCTATTCATTTGATCATCTTACATTTTCAAGATCCTTGTTAAATGATATTTAGTAAAATAAATATTTATTTGGAAGTAAGGTTTCGTCAAACGTTGCTGGTACTTATTCATCGCGGCTTGAGTCCACGTACCAAAAAAAGAAAAAAAAATAAAGAAAAAATTACATTCACGACGAATTAATTCTAGGAGTTATTAGTAATGTAAAAAAATTCATTTACAAAATAATAATAAGTAAAGTTCCAATTAATTTATTAATTTGTATTCGTATTCTGCACATTTTAGCGTCTAATAAATTAGTTAAAAAATTATTTTTTCCAGAAAACTATTTTATTTTTTTTTTCATTTTAGAACATGACTATGTGAACAATAAAGTTGAGCCTCAAGACACAAATATCTATTATTGACGTTCAAGAAATATATGTAAACACACACTCAAAGAATATATTTGATCTACAGAACAATTTATACTCACGTCAGTGTAACACCTGGACACAATAAGTCCAGCAAATTGGCAAAGATACCCAAATAACTGATAGTGACTTGGAATGCCCTTATCCCAGCTGGCAGTCCGAATCAGTATTCTGCACGTTACGTCACAGATATGACGTCATATCTACCCCTATTTGTCCCCTTTTGACAAACTGTTCCCGTTTCCTCTCCGGGGTACCTGCCCTTCTCCAAGCTACTCCGCTTCTTATTTATCGTCATTTGTTTCTACCTAACGTTTGAATAAAACATTTTATATTCATTTCGCGGTTCCCTGAAGGTAATGTATGGTCGCTTTTCTTATATCAGACATATTATTTTCTAGAGTATACTAAAACTTTTCATTGCTTCTCTGATTTCCACTACTTGTTTTTCAGGATAAATAAATGATTGTAGCAGAAACTTTTGAATTGTTCTTTAGTTAAATTTTTAAGTGAAGGAAAAATGTTTTTTAAATGTAGAAAGGTACGACTCGACTATTTTTTTCTTCCTGATGTACTCTTTCTGGCAGGTAGTCAGTTTGTTTATTTCTTTTTTACATTTATTAGAAGTATTATTCATTGTGTTTATATGATTGGAGTAATATGAATTTAGATTTTTTTTTTTTTAAAAACAAATATTTATTACACCCTAGAAACTGCAATTCTGAAAAAAATAACAAAATTGATGTAAATTTCTCCCTGTTTTATAATGAAAGCTAATAGTATTAATTCAAAATAGAAGTATCGAAACAACGTGTTAATAACACTAATACTTATTTTTTCATAATAGAGGGGATTATTAGTGATATTACAGGAGTTAAAATGTACTAAAGTTAAGTACTAGTTAGTATTGTACTATTGTAATGTAATTGTATTAAATTAAATCGACAAGACTAATAGTATTAGTTTGTACTTTATTATGAAACAGGGCCCAGGACAATCTCTTAATTAATATATATACATATACTGCATACATTACGGGTTTTGTTTATATATATTGTATTATTCCAATAACTTATCACTGATAGCAGGATGATGCTAGTAGCATACTAGCAGACCTGTACGCATGTTAGCAACACTCCCGCGCTGAATTATTTTGATGGATCAGCTTTGAGAACGTTCGCGTGGCTCCGTTTATGCCAGGGAGAAAAATAATTCTCTTCCCCTTTTTATCATTCAACATGTTGGAATCAGATACAGAGCTTTGTGCTAGTGGAGAAGTGGGAGGGGGGAAGCTAAAACTTCGTCAAGTAGCACGCAATTCATTACTATGGATATTGGGCTCCGACAATTAATTTAGCCCAATCAATCAATCCATGTAAGAAAAAAGGACTTCCTTAAAATGTGAATTCTGATATCTTCACTGACAAGGGGAGGCTACAGATATAGAAACGTCGATTTGAATGAAACTTTTTATTTTGGGGATAATTGGTCAAAAAATAACGAACAAGTGACCGTTTTTTGGCCAATGTGGCCTAGAGAAAGAAAAAATGTTTTATATAATTTTGGAATTATTGTATATAACATATTCCGGGTTTGCATTGTATGTATTTAATATTGCATTTCAATTGATTTTTTTTTTCTGGTCAAATTTTGATTCTATTAAATGATTGAAAAATTAACAAAAAACAAAAGATACTTAAAGTTAAGTAGGCCAAAAAAAATCATATCTGAAAAACCAAGTAAGTTTGTTTTTATCGTTTCTTGAAACCCTCAATTTTTTTTTCTCTAGTTTCATATAAATAAAAATTTAAAAACTTTTGACAAAGGTTTTCACCCACTCACTTAGAACAATACATTTGTTTTCTTTCGATCCCTGCTTCGTAGACTTGCCGTTAAAGAATTTATTTTGCAAAAAAAAGTTAAAGTTCATGAATTTGGCTTATTCTTTTTTTTAAAAAAAAATAAACGATTCAATTTTTAAAATTGCATTCTTCCAAAATTATAATTTAATCATATTAAGACAAATTACAAGACCTGTGAATGGTATTGTATGGCGAACAATGGATAGCAGATGCAGATTGAAGTGACCATAACATGCAGACCAGTGCAATAAATCGACACCACTCACTACAGATATACCGCGGTCCAGGCTCCCCTCTTAATTCCTATACAGCCACGTCCGATACTTAAATTCATGGGCCTGTACCTGGAACGAAGCCCCTTTGATTTATACGTCTGTGTTTCTAGGGATATATCTATGCACCAGATGTCTGTCCTAGAAATATAGATACTTTCGAGGATAGGAACGAAGAGTAGTACTGTAGGACCTAAATGTATTGAAATCCATTA
>NW_027106937.1:284370-291369 GCF_000696795.3 Halyomorpha halys
ATATATATAGAGAGAGAGAGAGAGAGAGAGAGAGAAAGTGTAATCCATAAACGTTTTTTGTTCAATTTCAATTCCTAGTTACCTTGTTCGAGAAGGGTTTGTTGAAAATCCTTTACTTGAATTTAAAGGCCATTTTTAGGTTTCTGAAACCTTTTTTAACCTATTATATAAACTAATTTTAAACCAAATCAGATTTTAAAAAACTAACTCATATCGACCTGAAAACTCCAAACTTTAAATTGCAATATTACGGAGGAAAAAAAAGGGTCTGAAAAAAAGAGGTTAAAAGCGTTATAAAATACTAATCAAGAGAAACAAAAAGCCATGATGCAAAAAGATAAAGAATAATAAGAAGAAGGAAGTAATAAAATCTTTATGCTTCGGTCTAAGGAATAATATTTAAAACATAATTAAAGTCTTTCCAACTAGAGCAAATGATGAGAAAATAAAAGAGGGGGGATGAGAAAACGGATTTACTAGGAAAAATAGTGGCTCAGATGAAAAGCAATAATTTTAAGTAATGAGAACAAGAGAAAATAAAAAAGAAAATTACTTTAGGATAATAAATCACAGTTTAAAGCATCAAACCTTTAAACATTTTAATACATCTCTTATTTATTGATAAAGTACAATTTTAATTAATGAATAGAATAAAGTTCATAGAATGAAAATATAACATACCAAGTCAGTGGTGCATGAAGCCATTGATAGTACTCATGTAATCATTTACACTTAAATAGTGTAATTCCACTTGAGCTATTCACAAACAAAACCTACACTTAGGTGAGCAAACTTAACTGTAAAGTGAGGAGTAGGTTGAGCTCTTGGATGCATTTTGTGGTCAATACAAGACAAAAATAAAAGTGCTCATATCTCTCAAATTTTACAGTTATTAAACATTGTACTTATCTGGCAGTTTATTAATACCGATTTTTTTAATGTTTTAATTAGATGTTCCGTAAGTCATTCTTTTTAATTAGATCGTACACATACCTTATATGTATGCGATATATATATAAGTTATTATTTACCAACTTATAAATAGGTTGATAAATATTAACCTGTGAATTCCTATAGAGGAAATAATATAAAATATTAATATCAACAATTTATAATTTTTTTTCTCAGCGAATTAGCAAGAGAACCTCTAATAATTTAACAAAATAGGTCTTCCCAGGGTTTAGAATATTTTTTTTTTTTTAATAATTTATTTATTGATATTTACAACTGTATACACATATATACAACAAGTAAATTTGCTGTAGGTGACATAGTAACATGATAAAAACATGTGGAGAATCTACCCACTGATAGAACTCCAATAACATTTCTAGAGAAGAAGAAACAAGTGGATTTGGGTGGTTGAGAAGTTTATTATGGAAGGAACGGTATCTGGTTCTGGCCAAATCGGCAACATATGGAATATTGAGGTCCTGATGGATGACTTGATTTGTGACAAAGTAAGGAGCATTAAGGATTTTACGAAGGATTTCGGACTGTAAGGATTGGATTCTGGAGGAATTTGATGGTTTAGTGGAGCCCCAAAGCTCAACTCCGTATGTCCAGATAGGCCTTATAATAGTCATGTAGATCAGTCTTTTGTAATGGATTGGCAATTTAGACCGTTTGTCTAGTAAATGTTGCAATAGTCGGAATCTACGAGCAGTTTCTTGTCTTTTTAGTCTTGTATGAGGATTCCATGTCAGTCGTTTGTCGAGATGTAGTCCTAAGTATCGGATCTTTTCGACAGGAATAAGTGGGGCATTATTAAAGGATATTGTAGGGGAAGAGGTCATGGGCTTACGTCGAAAGGTAAATGTGATTTGGTGGGATTTATTGGAATTTATTTTAATCCTCCAGTTTTGGCACCATTCTTCAAGGGTGGTGATGTGAGATTGGACGGTTTGGGATACAATGTAAGGATCATTGTTCACTGACAATAGACATGTGTCATCGGCATACGTGGTGAGGATTGTGTTAAGTTTAGAATATTAAATCACGAAAAGTTACTAAATGTTAAGTGATCATCAATACATTCAGGAAACTTGATCTCAGTTGTAATGCAGTGATATAGGCGGGTAGAGAAACTACCCATTAGTAGCACTCTAATGACGTTTTTACATTAGCAGGTCTCGTGGTCATCTTCTTTTCAGGCACCTCGGAGAATTCTTAGGAATGGAAGAGGAAGCAAGGTTAGAAACTGGTGGGTTTGTGTGATTAGGGAGTTTATAATGGAAGGAATGATACCATGTTCGGGCTAGTTCGGCTACATATGGAACATTAAGGTCTTTATGTATGATTTTATTTGTGACAAAGTAAGGAGCATTGAGGATTTTGGATTGTAAGGATTGAATACGAGAGGAATTCAAAGGTTTAGGGGAACCTCAAAGCTCAACTTCGTGTGGTTGTCCTTATTACACTCATGTAGATCAGTCTTTTGTAATGAATTTGAAGTTTAGACCGTTTGTCCAGTAAGTGCTGAAATAATCAAAATTGCAGTTTCTTGTGTTTTCAGTCTTGCGTGAGGATTCCAGGTTAGTCGTTTGTCCTGATGTGAACCAATATAGCGGATCTGTTCCACAGAGGTAAGTTAGAAAATCTAAATATTAAAAAAAAAATAAAACAATAGAATTACAAAATATCTGGTATCATTAAACACTACACTTATATGAGAGGTTAGATGAATAACTGAATATAGTATTTAAATTAAAATTATAAGAGAAAAACAAGTGAGTAAACGGCGTTCACTGGCAATTAAATATACTCATAACGAACATAATGGGTACGTGAGTTTTATTTATTTTCATAACATATAGTGGCAAAGCTTTTATTAGTCTTTTTATGATTGGAACGATTCTTACTAGTTCCGACTAGTACATATAATTTCTCAAAGATAGTGGTCACTACAGATTTAAGGAATTACGAACCCTCGGGAAATTATCCCGCTGGATGTTATTAGACCAGTAGTAAAGTAAAGTCGTTCCGCCGGCCATCAAACCTCCTCGCACTAAAAGAAGCTGTAAATCACTAGGGTAATAACATTTCCGTTTTAAATCTACTTAACGAATAACTTCGATGGAATAGAGAAACCTTATGTGAATTAGAAACGAATAAAGATATCATGTCTCAAATGATAAAAAGTATATTCGTCAGATGATAACATCTGAAATCGAAGGATCTTCATAAGTGGATTAGTTTAAATCATATTTTTTACGACATACTTGATTTTTATGACTTCAAGAAAAATGCGAAATTTAAAGCTTTCCATTGTTCTGTTTATTTGTTTATTACTTCAATAAAATAATATACTACCATTTATTTTGAAAGTCAAGTCAATTTTTCTATATCTGCTACCCGTTCTGATTATAGTTATATTTTTACCCGATTTTTTTCATTCGATACCAATTTTTTTTACAAATATATTAAAATTACTATGATTTTATTAAACGAAAAATTATTCGTTAATGAAGTGATGAAAAAGATTATTTTGAAAATGAAGTCCCATGACAAGTTTCAAAAGGATATAAAAAATATGCAATAAAATCTTATCAGATCACCGATTTTTATTACCTTATTATTAAATTAGGAGTTGAATTGTTGATTTAAAATAAATTTTCCATCAAAAATTTATTTTTAAAATTTTCTTACAAATATTTTCGATTCATACAGGTCTTCGATTCAAAAATTTACGCCCTTGTAATTTTGGTAAAAATTTGTTTATTCTAAATTTAACTAAAAAAGAAACAGTATATGAGAATATCTAATATACAGAAATATCTTTTCAAAAAACTTGTGAAACTCCTAGTGTAAATTTCAATCAAAAAATTAAAAAAAAAAAATAGAAATAGTGAGTCAAATAAAACTTATTTATTTTTTTCTATATATCATTAAAGTGAATATATTTATTTTATTCCAAGAGAAATTTACTATCACTCTGGACGTGTGCTTTTAAAAGAATAGAAAATGTCTTATTAATTCATTTTAATTTTAAAAGTGGCGTAAGTCCATTCATAGCCATAAATCACATAATTTATTAAAAAATGTTAATCATGGTATATAAAATGATACATTGAAGTTACTATGTTATCTGTTACCCATATTTAAAATTTAATCCACCGTAAATCTTTCAGTACCTCAATTCGAACATAAATGGACTTGCACTACTTTCAAAATAAACGGCTCATGTAGTGAATACTAAAACGAAAAAATTAAAATGTTGAATTGTGTCTACAAAATACTATATAATTTGTTTATATGAAATTCTTCATGTGATGATTATAAATGATTGACATATATTATAATTAGATTGTTTTTTAAACAATGATAATTAATAAAACATTCATATATGATTTTTTTTTCTATTCATTCATGGTACTTAGTTTATTCTTTAGAAAGCTTATTATTGGGGATTACAGACCCCAAACCTCACGATCATAAAAATTCTAACCGTATTTTCAACTTTTCAAAACTTTTATCACCGCTATTTTTTAATTCAAAGTATCATTAAAAATTAAAATAAAAACGTATATTGTTTTTTGAGATAGAGCTTCAGTCCTAAAATATGTTATATGATTCAAAAATAAAATTACTGATACAAGTAATAGATAAATAATAAAATATCATTTATTCATATAAATCTTTTTAATTTTTTTATCATGATGGTACGTAATAATGCAGACAGTTAAAGTGAGAAAAGCTTTGTAAAATTGGAACATAACTTGGAAAAATATAATTGTATTGATAGTAAACTAGAAAACTAAAGCAAAGTATAACCTTTATAATGGAGGGAACGTAAAAGAAAAGCGAAAAAGAACTAAAATAAAGTAATAAAAAGAAATTAACATTTTATTAGAAATATTATATAAAGAACTCAACTAAACACTCTACTATGTATAAAATTAGTTTAAAAATTACAATTTAAAAATTTTAATTAAAAATAAGGATCACTGGAAAAAGATAGTTGACCGTGTGAAGTAGATTTTAGGAAGATAGTCCGATTGGTGGTCAATAAACGTGATATTCGATATAATAGACAAATAAATAAATAGTTTTTTATGCTATTTTGATACCAATTATATTCAATAATGATTACTATATAATATATGATTATTCACTATAGAAACAATCGTGGCTGAAGTTAACATGCAGTCTGCTTAGGACGTTTCCTATAATAAATATAATTTCAATAAGCAAAACCTATATAATTCCAAGATATTCCCCAAACCACAAACTTCAATACAATTAAACCATACTGGAGCGTATAAAAATATCATCCGGGATGATTAATGTCCTACATTCGTCAAGGATGTGTAATATATTCGCAATCAGCAAACCATCTATAATTTCTGTGGCAATATATTTCACATTACACATGCTGATGTTGGAAGCAATTTTACACCATATATCAAAACAAAATGCATTAAGACGCCTTCTAACAAATTGCCTTTCGACGGAACATCAATTTCAATATATCTGGGTCAAGCATTTATAAATGGGAATGATTTTAATGGAAAATCCGTATCAGATGCAGGTGATAATCTATCAATCGCTATCGCATACGAGGAACTTCAGATGCGTTCTATTTTTAGATGTACGATATATCCATATCAATTATGTAGTGAGATATAAAGTAAATATTGTTTATCTATTGGATAACTTTTATTGAATTGACATCACTTGATTTATTTACATTTGTCGATTAATTGGCAATAAATTCGTCCCATTCAATCCTAAGAAAAAAATAAAACCTTTTTTTTACCAATAAAGCAAATAATACCTCTTCTCAAGTTTTTTTTGAAACCTTATTTCAGCAGATGCGCAAACTTGGATTTTAATTTTAAATGTAGTATGACGGAAGCACGTAATTTAAAATTAAATGATAGGCCCTAACCAAACGACTCATATACGAAAATATCTTTGAAATATCGCCATCTCGAAATAAAAACAAAAATATTTTTTGTGTCAAACAAGCAACTATTCAAACAAAATGCAGCTACCCCAGAATAGATATAGCATAACACCCTTTTGTAATTTATTCCTCAAAAATCATGACCTTGTCACCTTCCGGCCTCAAAAGCAGAAAAAATAAAAATAATAAAATGAATACTCCATAAGCCAACCTAAAACACCTTCCAGGAATTCATTCATTATGAAACTCTTTTAGAAGGTAGAAATGAGAATTTGTTTCAGGCTTGGAGCGATATGTAAAAGCTAATGGAACTTGATTAATTAACTAATTGTTACTCAAATATATGTTATTATTATACTAATGTAACTCCAAAACCTACTTTTCATAAATAGTAATTGGTTTGGTATAACAAATAAGAATTATGCATATAGCTACGAAAACTAAAATGTCTTTCTAAAAATCCTACTTTACCTATTAGATTTAGATGAAATCACAAAATGATAACAATATTATATATGTACTCACAGTTTTAAGTAGTTCTAGCATAACACTCACCTAAAAAATATATGACAATAGAATTAGAAAATTCTAAATTTCACACCAAAATATTTATTTCTATTTAAAATATTAATTTATGTAACATGCCAATTTTTTTTTCATGCATACAGTGAGCAAAAGGATTTAATGTGATCTTCAAATAATAATTTAGAATAGATATAGAACAATAAAATAATTAATTATCAATAATTAGGGATAGTTAAAAAAAACCTCATAACAAAATATTGTGTAGTAACATAATTTCAGAGTTTCTCTATTGTTGTGATCCTATAGATTTTAATAGCTAAAAGTAAATAATAAAATATCATTTAAATCTCCACAATAAAGCTTCCAGGAAGGCAAAGAAAAAGTAATATATTCCCAAATAACCTAAAGATCAGAAAAGTACATCAATTAATAATAAAAAAAATGAAAACAATGCAGGATCATCCATACCTGTACCATTTAATGATCATAATAGTTAAGCATTACAAATAATGGGAATTCATTCCATCAATATTATACGCTCCGTAATGTTATCCGTATTTTTATTA